>NC_083891.1:3562500-3810000 GCF_032452875.1 Bos javanicus
CAGGCTGGTGACCTTATTTCAAGTGTCAGGTTCAGCCTCCCCGCCTCCGGAGGACTTTCCCAGCGCGCTCAGGCCGCGGAGGAGCTACGTCTGCCCGGCGCACGCCCCCTCCCGAGGCAGCCAGGAGCTCCGGCGGCCCCTCGGCCTCCCCCGGCCTCCCCGGCCCGTCGGGGCTCCTCGCCGTGCCGAGGAGCGCCGTGAAGTTTCTCCGCTCCGCGCGCCGGCCCAGGTGGGGAGACGCTGACGGCTGCCCCGGGGCGCCGGCGGCCGGGCGCGGGCCGGGCCTCGCTCCCGGGCCCAGAGGGGGAGCGCCGCCCGCGCCCCCGCCCCGCGCGCCGGCCGCCGGGCCCCCCGCCCCCCGCGCCGCGCCCCCCCCCCGCCGGCCCCGCTCCCCGCGGCGCGGCCCGCGCGCCCGTTACCTGCCGAGCGCCGGGGGGCCTGCTGCTTCCTCCTCGGCATGCTGCTCGGGCCTCAGCCGCCGCCGGAGTTCGCGGGGCGCGGGGACGCGGGGCCCCGGGCGCGGGCGCAACTCCGCGGCGCGCCCAACTCTGGCCTCGTCCCCGCGGGCTCCGGGCTCCGGGCGCGCCGCGGTCCGCGGGGCGCCGCTCGCATGGACGGCCGCGCCCGGGGCCGCTCAGGAGGCGGCGGCCGCGGCCGCGCGGGCCGCGTCCCGGCCGCCGGGCTGCGGGCGGAGCGCGCGGGGCCTGGGCGCCGAGCCCGGAGTCATCCCCGGCGCGGGCCGCGGGCGCAGCGGCGGGAGCTCGGAGGGCCGGCCCGCGGCCCGCGCTCCATGCTGCCGCCTCCCCGCCGCCGCGGTGCTGCTGGCGGGCGCTCCTCCGGGCGCCTCTGCGGGCGCTGCCCTGCGCCTTCCTCCGCGAGCCGAGAGTCTCGGAGCGCAACTTTCTCTCCCCCTCGCTCCAGGCGGTGCGGGGGTCGCGGCGAGTGTTTTTAGTGCGCGGGTCGCAGCTTGCTCATTGTGCGCCGGCGAGGCCGATCCGGGCTGTCCTTTTCCTCCCCGCACTTAGTCTAAGAGGAAGAAAGCAAACAAGACAGAGGAGTGAAGCCCCCGTACATACATGCGCCGGGGGGAGATGTCAGGCGCTGCTCCACCTTCCAAACAGTCACAGATCAAACAGTGTCACCCGCCGCCGGAGCGCCACTTGGTGCCCCGCGCTCCCCACGGGGCTGTGCCGCCAGGATCGCCGCTTCTTCGGAGGCGAAATCTAATGCAAACACATTTTGATCATGGATTTTTGGCCGGTCTTGATCTTCCAACAGAAAAATTTTGAAAAATACACAAAAAGCACCCCCCCTTCCGAGAAAAAAAAAAAGCCAACAACAACAACCCGGAGAGTGTGCGCGAAGGGGTGAAGAGCAGACATTCACTGGGTGGGCGAGATGAGCGTGGACGGTCCCCCCCAAACTCCTGGGAGAGAGGAGATGCACTCTCGCTCGCTCCTCTTTTCAGTGAAATATAACACACATTCGGATCGCAGAGCTTTCAGACAGTCTCAACTGATAGACAGACACATCGAGCTGCTTTTCCGGCTTCAGTTTTTACTCCTCCTCCTCTCGCCAACGTCACCCTGACAATTACAAATAGGTCTCTCACAAACCATACCTGTCAATCTTTTTAATTGCTTTGTTTTCTTTTTTTTTTCCCCCCCGAGCTAAACAATATGACACAAAAAAGAAATCTTAATACGCCATAACATAAAAGATTGTACATTGGAGAAAGACATTGAGGGGTTTGTTATTGTAATCCACCGGTTGACCGTGGGTGAAGCCCATGTGTTATAAGCCAAGTTGAGTAGACACTAGTTCCTGCAGATTTTTAAACCTGCGAGTTTTCCCCTCCGCCCCCGCTTGTACACTCACACACACGCACCCACGTGGACACAAACTACCCTTGGAAGAGGAATGTCCGACATTTGAGATAAAAATACCTGTGTCACTTTTGCAATCCTAGTTTGGGGGTTAGATGTGATTGGGGAGGGGCACTGTGCGGCTTTTATATTTTGGTAATTAATGAGTAAGTGGAAATAAGGAAACATGTTTCACTTCAATGTATTCCTTTAATAAAAATTTAATGATGGACTTTGCTCATCACACAAAAAAATGTGGAATATATTTAATCTGGCCCCTCTGTGAGAAGTGAATTGATTATTTGGTCAATACAAACAGGGAGATAATTGACACGATGGAAAGGCAGATCTTTCTAACTGGGTTATAAAAAAGGTCCTCATACATCATGGCAACGTCTCCATCCAGTTCCATTAAGGCCCTTGGCACCACCCCCACCCCCCACCCCCAGAAGTTTAAGATGTTCGTGTGTTGTGGGAATTTGACCCTCTGGTTTCCAGTATCTGTGTTTCTTTCCCAGTGGGAAACCTGTAACAGTCTTGTAGAGGCCACTTAAAACAGTCATGGAAAAACATGAAGTCTTGGCCAAAATAAATAAAATGGCTTAGTTCGTGCAACTTACATGGGACAGACTAAGGGCAAGGCGACACGGGCGAGGCGTTGCGGGGACAAGGGCCAACAGCCTGGGGCGCAGGATGCCCTGGGCACCCCCTGTCCGGCGCTGGGTGCTCCTGCGCCCGCATCGGCGCCCAGGGCTCCCCGCCCGGCCCCGGGCCCGGGCCGTGCCCCGCCGCCCCGGCCGCGCTCGGGGTTGATTCGTACCACCTTGCAAGGAAGTGAACGCTCCGCACGGGAAGGGGAGGCGCCTGCGCCGGCCGCTGGGCGCCGCGCAGCTCCGAGGACGCCCCGGGCTGCCGCCGGCTGTGGGCCGCGGCGGTAGCCGGACGCGCGGGTGCCCTCGCCGCCCCCCTCACCCTTTTAGAGGAGTCAAATCCGGCTTTTAGATCGTGGTGAGGGTGGAGATATCCGGTGCCTCCCGGGCGCCGGGAGGAAGGGGGAGGGCGGAGAGGATCCTTGGCCAGTCTGCGCCAAGCAGATTCAAACCAAAACAAAAAGATTAAAGGAGCAGCGGCCAGGGCGTCAGCGATCCCCCGGCCCGGACCCCGGGGGTGGCGCGCCCGGGAACCGCGGGGGCTGTGCGGACTACCCGTGCAGCGCGCGGCGGGGCAGGAGAGGGGAGCGGGCGCCAAGCGTAGTGGGGAAGCGGGGCGGGGGGAGCCGAGGGGAGGGCGCGGGCCGGAGGAGGGGCGGACCCGCCCGCTCCGCCCGCCGCGCGGAGCCTCGCCTAGCCGAGCGGCCCGGACTGGGCGCGACCCCGGCCAGCGGCGGCGCAGAAAGAAGGCAGAGGCGCGGGCCATGCAGAGGCTGGCGCTCGCCGGGACCCGAGCCATCGTGGACATGTCGTACGCCCGCCACTTCCTGGACTTCCAGGGCTCGGCCATCCCTAGCGAGATGCAGAAGCTGGTGGTGACCCGGCTGAGCCCCAACTTCCGAGAGGCCGTCACCCTGCGCCGGGACTGCCCGGTGCCCCTCCCCGGGGACGGAGACCTCCTCGTCCGGAACCGGTGAGCCCGGCGCGCGCCCCCAGCCCAGGCCCCGGCCCGCGCTGCGCCGCGCAGCTCCGGTGCTGTCCCGCGCCCGCCGGCGTCCCCACTCCCGGCGCGCGCTCGGGCTCAGAGCCCGACTTTGCGAGATCCCGGGAAGTTGAACCCGCCGCCATCTGGCGAAGGCGAACGTAATGAGACTGTTGCCGGTGTGAATATCCGATGGCACCGAACGTCCTCATAACGGAGGGTTATTTTAATTTGGGATTCCCCTCCCCTCCCCCAGCCCTCCCTCCTCCTCCCCCTCCCGCTCCCGAAATAAAACCGACGGGACCCAGAAGGGGAGGCTCCCCGCCCAGCCCACCCGCGCGCACCCACGGCTCCAGCGATCGCCTAATCTTTAGGGTGGAGTTGGGAACAGCCTGGACACAAACCGCGACGTTTAGGTAACGTGCTTTGGAGGAAGGAGGCCGGGGCCCTGGCTGGCTGTTCCTCTCCGCTCCAGGTTGGCAGCTGCCTGGCTGTGGCGGAGCCTGTCGTTGGGTGTGTTGGTGTGCACCTCGCTGGTGCCGTCTGCGTGTTGTCAGCTCTGTGTGACTGTCGTCTGTGCCCTGCAGTGTACCGCGGGGCGCGGGGCGCGCGTCCCGGGCGGCGGGGCCGGGGCGGGGGCATGGCCGCAGGTTTTGCAGACTGAGTGAGGCTTGGGTCGTCGCCCGACCTTGGGACTGTCATTTCCACCTCCACACTGCCCACCTTAATTTGTTTCTGTCTCACTAATCTTTAGTAACTGCTGAAGCAACAAGAGGGAAGGGACCTCACTCTTCAGAGCCGTGCCCGCGGCTCTGCCGGTGGGTCCTCTCGCTGCCTGACTTGCAGGCGGGGCGTCCGCTTCCTCCATCCCCCTTGGCGAGAGCGGGGCTCGCCCACCGGGTCAGTCCCGTCTGTGGGGCGAGTGTTGCATATTTTAGGTTGCGTAATACTTTCGGAGGGAGAAGTGACTTCTGGTTGTAACCAGGTTGTCAGTGGTGTGCTCGAAAGCACCCGGTCCTCGGCGAGGACTGAAGGAAGGACCGTGTATCTTATCTAATCAGCTTGGGGCAATGCTGAACGGTCCATTTTAGAGATTCGTATCAGTCTTCCAAACCTGGCTCGGAGACTTCGGAATTCTGACCAGGATGTCAAACTTCTGGGAACCTGTTGGAGAGGTAGAAACCAAGTGAGCCAAGGGTGGGACTGAGTGGAGGCTGGGAAAGGGGTGGGGGCAGGGGGCGCCTGAACCGGTGAGCTGAAGTGCACCGCTGGGACCCGGGCTTCGGAGGATTTCTTCATCAGTACCAGGAACCGCTAAGGCAGTTGAGATCCAGACGCGCGTCCTGCCAAGTTGAAAAGAAGGGTGGGTGAGTGTTCACGCAGGACATACAAAACACACGAGTGATTTGCTGGAAGTGAGATGAGACTCAGATTTAAAAAACCACCGAAGAAATCCAACAGGCAAAGTTTCACTCAGGCTTTTTCTCCCACCCCCCACCCCCCCACCCCCGCCCCCCGCAACTGTGAACTGTGAGCACCAATGGCACACACCAGGCTGCTTGGGGAAAGAACACCTTTTACAAACAGGGTGTGAAGTGGGGTGGGGGTGACTGAGCGGGGCGGGCAGGGGAAGGTGTGAAGTTTCCGCACTCCCAGCAGCGGCGCGGCGGGACCCCCGCCCGCACCGCCGTGGAGGAGTTCCTGCCCGCAGAACCGGCCTGCCCGCCTGCGGGGCACCAGCTCCGCAGGGTGTGCGCCCCTTCCCCGCGCTGGGTCACCAGGGCCGGTCCCCGAACTGGGTGGTCGGTTGGAGTTCTGGAGCACCGGCTGCCATGTTGGATGCTCTCAACTTGGGTTGCTTTAAGATCCACACCTCTATCTTCCATCCACAGATGCCAAGAATCCCTTTAATATAAATAGGATATTTATAGTCACCGCTTGACCTCTAACTTCTACCTTGAAATCCGTCACAGAAGAAGGGGGCGCGTTTTCTGCTTGTGGGGAGGGGGTGGACCTCTGCCTGTCCCTCTCCTTACTCTGCTGGAAAATATGCCCCTACCCCCAAAACTGTGGCAAGATCCTTTATTCTAGCAAACGTTGTCAGTAAGGGTGGCATTTTACCGATTTTTTTTTTTTTTTTTAAGAATAGAGGCTCAATACTTCACTACAGGTTAGTTCATTTTAATCCCAGACCAAATCGCCCCGAACAGTGTCAACTGCATGAAAATTATGTGCAAGAGCTTCTCATTTTAATCGTAATAATAATAATATGCTACGGAGTGAATGGATTCAGCCCAAATTCACATGTTTGGAAAGGTGTCTGGGTGGTTTTAATTGTGCTCGGTCTGACTTTGTCTTTCAGCGGAACCTTTTACACGTGTCTTTCCATTTTAACAGAAAATACAAATTCTTTATTCACAGTGATAGAGGTGCTTTTTAAGACATCGATTTAGCATAATCAAGTTTATCATTTAGGAAAGGTGTGAGAAGGGGGCCTAGAATCCTTCTAGAACGTGCCCACGCCTTTCCTTTATCCACTTCTGGCCTTCGGCTTTCTAACATCCGAGGAAATCCCGCTTCCCTCCTCAGAAAAGAGAAGAAAATAAAGGGAGAAAGACTCCGACTCCCTCTGGTTCAGTTCACGCACTATTTTTAGATTTCTCTTTTTTTGCAAGATACTGCCACATTATTTCGTTTCCAAATATTTCTAACGATTTTCTGTTCAAATGTAAGATAATGGAGCAAAGAGTTTGTAGGACCGGCACAGAGAAGGTGGGGGATGGGGAGGGCATTTTTGATAAACCGTTTGTTGCTCAAGGGAGGGTAACTATTCCTGCTCATTCTCCAGGCCGAGATTTTTTTTTTCCTTCATTCTTCCTTTTCTTTATCCCCCTTTTTTCTTTTTCTTTCTTTTCTTTCTTTCTTTCTTTTTTTTTTTTTTTTAAGGAAGGTCTGGTTTGGCGGACTTTGTCTTCCAGTATTGAAGGTTTTGCTCTGGACTTGAGTCTTCGGGTTTGATTTTTGTTAACAGAAAACCCATTGCCTTCCCTCGGACCGCTGCCCTGTTTCACAATAAACATGACGAAAGGGCTCATCGCTTTTTAGTGTAAATAAACCGAGTGACTCTGGAAGGGTATATATTTGGGGAGAGCCCCAAACATCCCGTTCTTTTTCCCGGGGCTCCTCGATTTTTGTCTTTTGCGAGGGTCTGCCTGTCGGATCGCTAGACCCCTGCACTCATTAAAAGCAGGTAGTTTAAATTAAAGGGGTACAGACGAGTCTCCAAATGCACGCATCCTCCCTAGCGCGTCTTCTCTTTCTTTTTCTCGCTCACTCGCCCTTTCTGTCCGCTGCTCCCCAAACCCGGACACGCGCCTGCCGCTCTTGAACTTGTTTCTGATGGAGCCGAAGGCGCCGGCTCCCACTCCTCCCAATCCTCTTCCCAAAGCCCAGGTAAGAACCAAGGCGCGTCCGGGCAGTGGCGGGTCCACACCAGCCGCGGTGGCGGCGCAGCGTCAAAGCGGGGGTTCAGGGAGAGGTGGGGGCTCGCAACCAGAGGCTGGGCGATCCTGGAGAGGGTGAGGTGTGCGGAGCCGAGCAGGAACTCCGGATTCCTTCACCGACGACGCAGGCGATTTAGAAGACGGCAGGGTAGGGTAGAAAGACACGAAAAATGGGGGTGCCTGCGAGGCCAAGGTCACGGTCTGGCCGCTGGCGGCTTCTGTCGCGAGGCCGATGAGCTCAGGAGCGCCGCGTGCCCCGGGATCCCCTGGCACTAGATCGCCCCAGGGCCCGAGCTCGGCGGCCGGTGTGGACTGGGCGCGCCCGCCGGGATCCCGGCTCGGCCCAGGGAGGCTGAGGTCATGGTCGCGGGCCTGGGCGGCGACCCGGGCGACTCCAGTCCGCTCCGGGAGTCGGACTCACGGATCGCATCTGTCCGTGGTGGCAGTGGAGAGGCCGCGGGACGACGGCACCGGCCGGGCAGTCGGTGGAGGCCGGGCACTTGCGAGGGGAGATAGTCCCAGAAGCGCGGGTTTCTGGCGCCCTGCAGGTTGGCCCGGGCGCATCGAGGGCGCCGCAGGGAGCGGGGACGTGGACCCGGCGCGGGGCGGGCCCTGTGGTCTCCGGCTCCCGCTCTAGCGCTGGCCGGGCTCCACCGCAATGTCTGATTTGGGTTTTTAAGCAAAGCCCCCTTGGTGAGCTCAAGCTGCCGCTGGTGGGCTGCAGCCGCCGAGCTCCCGACAGAACCCACCCTGCCCCCCAACGCGCGCGCGCGCGCACACACACACACACACACACGGGCCCTCGCTGCCCCCTTTGCGCGGGTGCCCTCGCCCCGCCGCCGCTTGTCTCCCAGGCGTGCGCCCTGCTCGGTCCTCCGCCTCCCGCCTGGAAGTGGCAACCACAGCCCCGGACGGGGGTGCGGAGGGTGGGGGCGGTGATGGGACTGCCTTTTCCTCCAACAGCCCCTTCCCGCTCCCCAGCCCCCTCCCCCCAGTTCGCTTCGGTTTGGAGATGAGGGTGACCCGAGGGGCCGAGTTCAAGGCGGGGGCTCCCGCAAGGGAAGGGGCTCTGTGGTTGGAAAGGCAGAAACGCCAGCGCGGGAAGGGGGCGGGGGTGGGGAGGTGGGCGGGAGGGAAGGGGCAAGACGGGAGGCGCGAAGGCCACGGGAAGGGTGAGTCTAATCCTGAGCGAGAAGAACAGAGCGGGCTACCCGCCCTGGCCCCCACCTGTAAGCACAGCCCGCCTCCCCGCCCCTGCCGGCGGTCCTGCAGCCGGCCTTCCAGCCCCAGCGATCGGGCATCCAGAGGCACCCCGACAGGGCTCCACCGCCGCCTTCCCCGAGGTCCGGAAGCACGCGCTCAGGACACTAGGCCAGGCCTGGAGAACTCGGCAAAGTGAAAGGAAAGATGCCCGGCCCTCCCCTGCCCAAAAGATGGAACGTGGGCGTCTTGGCATTAAATGCCAAATGAGAACCCACCACAAACCATTATTCCCGCTTCTCATTACTATGTGTCCTGTTCGGGCATGGAATCCTGTAACGTGATTGTGAGGCCTTGCGTCTGGTAACTTCTGAAAGCTGCTGGACGAGCCCGAAGGAGAGTTTCCTGCTTTCTTATTTCTGTTGATGAAATATGTAGAGAGTGTCCAATCGTGTATGCCGGGCACCGTCATAAGGGCACATTTACGAGGGCTAAGTATTGTCTCTATACAAAGTGGAAGTGAGTCCTTGTGCGGGGCAGTTTGGGGTTTATTAAGTTAAATTATTTTAACATGAACCCTACTTACCAGCTTCCCTCCTGCCCGCAGATCCCAGCACCTTTTCCTTTCATTACAGGTGGAAATGGCGTCTTTAGGGTCCTCCAGTAGTGTGTCTCGGCCACCTCCCGACATCCTTAGGAGAATGGCTTTTCCCCTTATGTATCAGGATATTTTTGTTATGAGGTATACTGAGATGAAAAAAAGCTGGTAAAAATACCAGCCTGGCAATTAAATTGACTCTGGATACCAAAGTGAAAATAATCATCTGGTATTAATCAAGTATGTCTCTGCTTCTTGTTGAGGAAAAATATAGTGTCGATTTGCTTTCCTTTTCATCTGGGAAGGACTGTAAAATGTTGGATGTTCCATAAAAATCTCTCTACCCTTATGAGACAATTTTTGTTCAATTAATCAAAATGCATATTTTCACACTGGACACAGTTACATCAGAAGGAAAATTTGCTGCAGCCTCTCACACTGTTTGAAACAAGCCCTGCAGTAACGTGTAACAGCCAGTGACCTTGTACATTACATCAATCTTTAATAATATCATTGTCGTTACTATTATTATCTGAAGTGTTAAATTGTTGCCAGAATCAATACAAGTCTACCTCTTTGAATATATTTTATCCCTCTGTTGTTTTTAACATCTTTGCTAAGAGACCAATTAATTTCCAACTCATAGCTCTAGTGAAGTTTGTGTATGAGGGCTTCCTGAATTTTTTTTTTCCTCTCTTTTGAAAGAAAGAGAAAGGGAATAAATGGCGTATGAAATAAACAACCTGTGTAGAGGGATGTGAAATTATTCCTAACCTAATGAAAGAATACAATAAACCAAAACTCTGATATGGAATCACTGTTGAGCTCACATTTGTTTGATTTCTTTCTTTCTTTTTTTTTTTTTTTGAAGTGCATATCAAGAGTTTTGGGTGTTTGTTTTTCTCAAATTCTATCAGAATAGATAACAGCTTCACCACCCTCCACGGTCACCAGATTTAGAGGAACAGAAAAAGCCTTGACAAAGAAAGCACCTGAACGTGTGTGTGTGTTTGTTTTCCTCTAGATTTGTTGGTGTCAATGCTTCTGACATCAACTATTCGGCTGGCCGCTACGACCCTTCAGTCAAGACCCCCTTCGACGCAGGCTTCGAAGGTGTCGGGGAGGTGGTGGCCTTGGGCCTCTCTGCCAGCGCTGCGTTCATGGTCGGCCAGGCTGTGGCCTACATGGCGCCTGGTTCCTTCGCTGAGTACACGGTGGTGCCTGCCAGGGTCGCCATCCCAGTGCCGGGCCTGAAACCCGAGTATCTCACGCTCCTGGTGAGTGGGACCACAGCCTACATCAGCCTGAAAGAGCTCGGGGGGCTGTCGGAAGGGAAGAAGGTCCTGGTGACCGCGGCAGCCGGGGGCACCGGCCAGTTCGCCGTCCAGCTCGCAAAGAAGGCCAAGTGCCACGTCATTGGAACATGCTCTTCTGCCGAGAAGTCTGCTTTTCTGAAGTCTGTTGGCTGCGACCGCCCCATCAACTATAACACCGAGCACGTGAGCACCGTCCTGAGGCAGGAGTACCCCCAAGGTGTGGACGTGGTGTACGAGTCCGTCGGGGGAGCCATGTTTGACTTGGCCGTGGACGCCTTGGCTACCCGAGGGCGCTTGATAGTCATCGGGTTCGTCTCTGGCTACCAGACTCCTACTGGCCTGTCGCCCGTGAAAGCAGGAACACTTCCAGCCAAACTGCTGAAGAAATCTGCCAGTGTCCAGGGCTTCTTCTTGAATCATTACCTTCCTGAGTTTCGAGGTGCCATGGACCACTTGCTCAAGATGTATGCAGGTGGTGAGCTGGTTTGTGAGGTGGACACTGGAGGTCTGTCTGCAGAGGGCAGGTTTACCGGCCTGGAATCGGTCTTCCGGGCCGTCGATTATATGTACATGAGAAAAAACACTGGAAAAATTGTCGTTGAATTACCTCCCTCTGTCAACAGTAAGCTATAAAAGCAGAACAATGGCATAAGAGAAAAAAAATGGGCATTTTATGCCCCAGAATTACTCAAATCAATTTATTTTTAGTTGGTAATGGAGATAATATTTTTTTAAAAAACAAAAGTAAAGTTTAATGTATAGGTCTCTCTCTTTTCTTTGCTTCTTTTTTTTTTTTTTTTTTGCTTTCCCTTGCCAAAAAAAAGTGCTAATAAAACTTCCCTCCATGGCACAGAAGTAAAACCTTTACATTCAGTTCTTCACTCATGGACAGTCTCATTCCAGATTTTATTGTTCCAGGGAACTAAATTAATTCCTGATGCAAGATCTGATCAAATCAGCATGTCTTCAACTTGATGAGATTTTAAAATCGGGCTTGAAAACAGTTCATGAGTTCTTTGCTATGGGAGATTTTGGTATAATGCTAACAAGTTGTTAATAAATGAGAGAGAGAGCAAGTCAGTCACTTCTCAAGAGTCCATATTCTCAGGAAATGGCCCTTCTCCTTCCATAAATTACCAGCCAATTCTCTAAATAGAAATTTGGAAGGATTCTCCCAAAACTCTGACTCTGTTAGGTCATTAGAAAAAAAATTAAATGAGCACAGACCTCTTTTAAAGAAGTGTCTCTTTATTTAATGATTTTATGCACAATCATGCTGGTGAGGCATGTGTGGGATGGAAAATTTCTGTCTTCCCTTAAGAAGCAAAGTAGTGTTGAAAACTCATATGGACAAAAGAGCAGGTTTGGTAAAGGGAAACTAGAGATTCGGGAGACTTTAAAAATTTAGTACATGCACGGGAAATGAAGTATATGCTCCATCCACAGTAAGAGTCAACATAACAAAACATGGCCGTACAGGGAAAGCTCTGTAGACACGGAACAGAACCCTTCATCTGCCTACTGGGGTGTGTCAAACAGCATCCCGCAAAGCAGGGACTGAAGTGACCTAAGATGAGCGTGCATTTGCTTCTCATTCAAGACTTTGGGAAGGCGGGTTTTCTCCCTGACCTGGAAGTAGAGTAGCCACCACTGATGCCATGTCACGCTTCAGGTCTCCACGCGGCCTGTTGGGACAAGATGCTTCTTGCCACCATCACCTGACGTCACACCCGTGAAGGTACCCAGCCCCGAGCCTTCCCCTCTGAATCAAGCCCACGGCTGACCCACCTTCGTCTCCTCCTTCCTCAGCTCCCCAGAGGCTGCTCCGGGTTTTCATCGCGGAGGTGGGAACCCCACCCTGCCTGTCTAACGAAGCCACGCCCACCAGACTTTTTCAGAGCCTTGGGTTTCAGCGTCTCTAACAGGCTAAACAAACAGACACCGGATTAGAGATATTCTAGGAAACTTGGTGACCGTATTTAATTTTTCTCTCCTTCTGTCTGAGAGGCAAGGCAGTCCTACCGCTGAATAGCTGTTAGGATCTATTTTACAAGATTTACTCATTTTCAGGTACCTAATGTAGCTGCTAGCATGCATGCACAACAATACAATTTATATGGTAAATGGAGCCAAATAATGGCTTCACTGAATGTTATGGCTGCACTGAAGGGAAATGTCACGGTAAATAGTTGCCAAATTATGGATCATGCCGGAGTGTCACAACTGCACTAAAGACAAATAGCCCTGGAGGCTATTGCCACTGTGACGCTTTTGAGTTATGAAGAAGGGTAACAGCCCGATGGGAGGCTCTTTGCGTCCTCATTATAGCCAGGGGTTACTAGTGCAGGGCACCGGAGAAGCCAGGCCAGTGTGCTGCTCGGGTATTAATCTGTCCCTTTCAGACCTAACAGCTGTAGCGAAACCGAAGGGGACTTGGCCTCCCTTTTAGAGACCCAGGCAAACAAAGGGGAGGGGACAGGTTTTATGAATGTAACTGCAAGGGAATGACTGGTAGTGGAGCAACGCTGGAATCAAATCAGCTCATCAGAGAATATTATTCACTGTAAGGTAGTCTCTGTCCGATAGGCTTAGTTGTGTCCTAGGCAGACAGATGTGTGAAGTCTAAGCAATCATGGGTTTTCTCCCTCTGTCAAGACTTGAGTAGTAAGGACATTGCCAACTAAATTGCTTCTTCTAAACTGAAGTGCGTCCCGGTTTCTTTCATTTTAATGGGAGAGTAATAAAGATGAAAGACCAACATTTTAACGGATGGATCCCTGAAGCTACAGAATAGAAATTTATTATGTTTTGAAGGCATACACTAAATTCAGCTATGTTAAAAAAAAATTCAAACAACCAGGTTTAAAATAAAATATAATCTCAAAACCTCATGTTCTGTCTCTCCCCAAACTAAGAAACTACAGAGCATACTGTTTCCATTTATTCTTAGAAAACAAGCATGAGAGATTCCGCCCATTCAGATAATGCCAAAAATATGTTTAAACTTTTTTTTTTTTATTCTTCTGAAAAATGATTTGTAAATTGAGGGTCATAGTTCAGCATCAGTTTCATCTTCTGGGATTATCGTTCAAGCCCAGCCTCTAATGGGAGGTGAAATGGTGCGATCCTCTCTCTGCCTTTCTTCTGAACTGTATTACATATCACAAAAAGTACATCCATAATTCAGGGCAATTGTCAGTCTTTGTTTTAGAGACGGGGCCGGGGCTGAACGATCCCGGTGGATGAATTATTTCTGGGTTCTCAGGGTGGCCTTCTCTGCACATCAGCCTTGAGGTCCCTGGCTGGGCAGATGGAGAGCCTTGGCTCCAGTTAGCATGCCAAGAAACGAGGGAGTCCCAGCTATTCCCTCCCGTCCCACTGTGATTTGTAAAAGGCCAAATGCTCTTCCTTCAAATTTGGTTTTGCAAAAAATACCAACAATGTCATTGCAGGTCCATCTGATGATGACTTCCATTGTTCACCGCCTTCAGCATTAAAAAAAAAAAAAAATCAGGATATAGTTTGCAGAGAAACTACAGAGAAGTTTTTCATGATGTGCTCTAAAAATTGTTATTATATGATTTCATCTGAATGGAGTTTCTCAGGAGGAGGATAGCGCCTTTATAAATGGTCATTAGTATTACATGCAGTATTTACCTAATGAAAGTGCAGTGACAAGTCACCATTTCATTTTATTAAAATGAAAATCTTGCATTATGTACTTAAAGAACATTCCAGCTAATGAGGATGTAACGTCCTTGGTACAACACAGACCTCCTTTTTTGTGTGTGTTCACCCACCACAAGATGCTGGAAACTTGACAAATGATATCATTTAAGACATGCCTGCCGTAGGGACCTGCTTTTTGGCTTCCTGTTTCTGGCTTTTATTTGGGTAACATTTATAATGGCCACCCGACTTGTAATGGACAGCGTTTTAACCCCTTCATAGAGCTCCCAATTAGCGTGAATTTACTACATACAGGATTTCCTTTAAAATGGGGCAGGGAGTGCTCAGGACTGAAAATATGTTTCTTGATCACTTGACCACATGTGCATATGGGATAAACAGCATATTTTAGATTTATATGGAAATAGGCAAGCAGCATGCAACTTTCAGGAAAAAAAAAAAAATGATAGGCGAAGACAGAGCATGATCAGCTGCGGGCCTGAGTTTCCTAGGGCTTACAGCACAAGGTTTATGAATGTAACCCAGGTACAAATGGCCTGACTTGGTGCATTCATAATTACTGCTCTCTATACTGTCCAGTGTCTTGTTTTATTAAATTGCTTGCTATTTATAGTACTTGTTTAGAGACAAAATGTATGCAAACTTTATTAGCTAATTTGGGGGTTTATTGGTGTTTTTTTTTTTTTTAATTTAGGTTTTCTGTAACTAATGTTCTAATTATGGCCCAGAATTGTGATCATATTTCAGAAGTAAAAATATAAAACTCTGAGTTCTCAATACTACTAGTGTGGGCATTTTAACCTTGGAACTCCATTTTTTTGTAGACCTTTCGTATCATGCTATTCAACTTGTGAAAGGAGGAATGTTTGAGAACCTTATTACTGTTAACATGAGCAAAGTATGGAATATTGGCCCCAAAAATGCTATACAAAATAAATAATGTTTCCCAGTATGTATCGGTTCACATAATTCTTGATAGTAGAGTTGATATTTTTTTTTAAAAAGTCAAATAAGATACATATTTTAATTCTGTGTGCTTGAGTCTTCTGTATTCTTCTTTCCCTAGATTGAGAAGTTACTGGGATGTGAAAACAACACTAAAAATGGCGGGGTGTCTTAGCATCTGTTTTTTTCATTTTTGTTGAAATAGAGTTGATTTACATTGCTGTGTTAGTTTCAGGTACACAGCAGAGTGGCTGAGTTATGTGTATATATGTACACGTATATATGTATGTATATGAATATATGCTGCTGCTAAGTCGCTCAGTCGTGTCCGACTCTGCGACCCCATAGACGGCAGCCCACCAGGCTCCTCCGTCCATGGGATTTTCCAGGCAAGAGTACTGGAGTGGGGTGCCATCTCCTTCTCCATAACTATATGTATATCTATATGTATATGTATAGTTATGTATATATATGTACAATAATGTGTATATATTGTACAATAACATGTGTATATTCTTTTTCAGATTTTTTTCCATTACAAGGTATTATAAGATATTGAGCATAGTTTCCTGTGCTATATAGTAAGTCCTTGTCAGCAACGTGGATAGACCTCAGGATCTAAGGAGCATACTAAGTGAAATACGTCAGACAGAGAAATACAAATATCCTGTGATATCACTTATATGTGGAATTTAAAATATGACACGAATTTATCTACAAAGCAGAAATAGACTCACAGACATAGAAAACCAAGGGGGGGAAAGGGTAGGTTTTACATTAGGAGGTCAGGATTAAAATATACACACTACTACAGATACAACATAACCAGCCTCCGTTCTTGATAAGATGGTTTGGTCCACTGTGGACCTGCCCTTCAGCACCTGCTCACGGCATCCGGGGAGGCACAGACCCTGTCACGAAGCGAGTCTTGCGTCTCTGGAGCAGTCGGTAAGTACCCCACGGAGTGCAGTTTAGGGAAAGCGATACATGCCTCACACGTGCAGGGACACATGAACCAAAAGCACAGGGTCCAGCAGCCCCTTGAAGGGAGCTACTCGACAGTGTCTTTCTGCCAATGTGAAATTAAAAGAATAATTAAAACATACCCTGCTGACTGGTGGTGATGTCCAGTAGGGAAGACGGATTTATGCTCAGAGCTCAGGAAAACGGCCCATAAATCGTCAGCTACCATTATGCCCTATCCCTTCCATGCGAAGAGTGGAACCGAATCTTAGAATGACCTGAGCCTGTGGTCTCTCTGGCTGGTGGGAGATGTGGAGCATGTTTAGGGCAGAGACGCTGTCCAGCTTGGAAGTTTGGAAGTTTGCATTGCCCTGTGTGTGGCAGCCCCTGGGCGCAGGGGAGGCGGCCCGCAGACACCGACACAGACCTGGGGGAAGTCTGGGAGGCTCTCTGCTCATCACAGACGAGAAGACCCCGCTGACCTTTAAATGGTAAAATTTGGGATTTAAGAGACATCCTAGGGCTTCCCTAGGTGTCTAGTGGTCAAGAACATGCCTGCTAATGCAAGGGATATGGGTTCGATTCCTGGTCTGGGAAGATTCCGCGTGCCGTGCAGCTGCGAAGCGTGTGTGCCACAACTACTGAAGCCCTTATTCCCTAGACCCTGCGCTCTGCAACAGGAGCCTGAGCTCTGCAACAGGAGAGACGCTACCACAACGCGACACCCTTGCACTCCAGCTAGAGAGTAGCCCTCGCTTGCCGCAACTAGAGAAAGCCTGCACGCAGAAAAAAAAAGGGGGATAAAATAAATTACATATATATATATTTTTTTTAAGAGAGACAATCTGGTTCTACTAACTTTATAAATGGAGAAAGCAAGACCCAAGAAGATTAGCTGCCTTGTCCAAGGTCGCAGAGAAGCAGCCAGAGTGCAGGCAAGCTCCTTTCCAGGGCACCAGACTGTCTCTGTCTTACCCTTTCATAAAATGCTGAGGTCCTGCCCTCGATGCCTGACTGAAAGTGTCACAGAATAACAACTGCCTCTGTTATAAATCTTCTGTTGGGTGAGGTGGTGACCAAACCAGAAAGAATATCACAGTTCTGACCGCAAAGTGTGTTCCACTCAAGATCCCCCTTTAATCCGGCACAAGTGAGGTGTTCAGACCACTGACTTCTGTGTCATCTAATTATCGCACTTCCCTTGTAGCTCAGTGGTTAAAGAATCCTCCTACCAATGAAGGAGATGTGGATTTGATCCCTAGGTTGGGAAGAAACCCTGGAGGAGGAAATGGCAACCCACTCCAGTATTCTTGCCTGGAGAATCCAATGGATGGAGGAGTCTGGTGGGCTACAGTCCATGAGATGACAGAGTTGGACATGACTAATCAACGAAGTGTACACACACACACACACACACACACACACACACCTACATATCACACAGCCTTTTGGGGGTGGGGGGAAAGAAGCTCAACAGAATTACCGGCTGAATGACCACAATTTAGTTTTAATGCTACAAAGGTCTGATCTCCTTGTCAATATATTCTTATGTGTCAAATCATGAATATCAAATAGAGAAAAAATTTATCACCCCTTGTTGAGGGCTTATTTCCCTCAAGTATTTAACTTGCTTATGTTCTCACCTATAGAGCTTGGCCAATGTTAGTAACAGCAAAATATCTAGAATCTGAACTGACTGATCCCCCTGAAATGGAATCCTGAATCCAGCAGCTTCCAGGCTGCGGTGGCTGAATGTGCATACCCACAGTGGGAGGCGCCCTAGGGTGAGGGGGCGCGTGCGGGGAGAGGCCGCGGTGGGACCACGTCTCCTCTTCCCACGGCTGGAATCTCATCCTCTGTACAAAGAACAGATCATAACTAAGGGTCGGAAGCAAGCCCTTCAAAACCACACGACGTTGAACATTCCTGTCTTTCTACATCATTTCTGTCTTCCTCGAACTCATGCATAAGAGGCACAAACTTTCAGCTTTACACACACACATCCTTTCGCAGGAGAAACAGCGCCTTTTCACACTGAGAGTCCCTCCGCAGGAACAGCAATGTCAAAGGCAATCTCAGTTGGTCGAAAGCCTCATTTCCCACCGGAAATACCGGAAGCAATAGTGGTCCCTCTGTGTGTTGTTGGAATTTACATTTGAAAATTGGATTGTCTCCTTGAGGGTTTTTTATCAAAGTAACTTTCGGAGAATTACTTACATTCGGGTACGCTGGGTACGGGAGACGAGGTTGAGCTCAAGAGCCCAGGTGTCACCCCAGCTTGAACCATGAAAGTGCTGTCATTGTCTTTATGGAAGGGTATTTCTCATTTCAATTTTCACATGTACTTTATGTAACATCTTAGAACGTGCTTACCAATTAGAATACAATGTCACTGCCTTCCCTCTTTCCTATCAAATTGATAAAGGAGAATGATGCCCATTTTACAGATGGGAAAATGCAGTGCAGAAAAGTGACTTTCCTGGATCAGTTAGTCACTTGTTGAACAAAGACTTGGGGTTCAAGGCTGTTTTCCACTCGAGAATGAAGCATCCCCAGCTTTCTTGTGCACACGCTCACCTGTCACAACAGAGCTCCTGACTCAGCAGGTCCAGGGTGGGGGCCCGGGAGCCTGCATTCCCCAGGGCTGCTGACACCAAGCCTGCACAGTGAGCAGCAAGGCCCTGGGTCTCACAACCTCTGAAGAGACCCCCATCCCACAAAATGCTGTTTTATAGAGCATTTCTGAGCAAGCTGTAGGTGATCTAGGAATGAATTCCAGAACACATGCTTAATACAGCTATGAAAATGCATTTTATCCTTGAGTTTTTGGCTCCTTTACTTTAACCATCAGCTGTGACACCCGTCGCCTATCTATTGGAGGGCTCTGGTGGTAAGTGTTTTCACCTAGTTCTAAGTGGGGCAGAAGGAGACATAGAAAGGGCACAGAAGTGTCCTGGGACTGCAGCGTCATGAAGATCATGGCACCTGATCGCATCCCTTTAGGGCAAATAGATGGGGGTAAAGGGGAAACGGGCAGATTTTATTTTCTTGGGCTCCAAAATCACTGCGGATGGTGACTGCAGCCATGAAATTAAAAGACACTTGCTGCTAAGAAAAGCTGTGACAAACCCAGACAGTATATTAAAAAGCAGAGACATCACTTTGCCCACAAAGGTCTATATAGTCAGAGCTTTGGTTTTTCCAGGAGTCATGTACGGATGCGAGACTTGGACCATAAAGAAGGCTGAGAATCAAAGAATTGATGCTTTTGAATTGTGCTGGAGAAGACTCTTTACGAGTCCTTTAGACTCCAAGCAGATCAAACCAATCAATCCTAAAGGAACTCAACCCTGAGAATTCATTGGAAGGACCAATGCTGAAGCTGAAGCTGCAATACTTTGGTCACCTGTTGCAAAGAGCCAACTCATTGGAAAAGATCCTGATTCTGGGAAAGATTGAGGGCAGGAGGAGAAGGAGGTGACAGAGGATGAGATGGTTGTATGGCATCACCAACTCAATGGATATAAGTTTGAGCAAACTCCAGGAGATAGACAAAGACAGGGAAGCCTGGAGTACGGCAAGCCATGGTGGGACATGACTTCACATTGGAACAACAACTGTGGAGAACAGTATGGAGTTTCCTTCATACTACAGTCCCACTCCACTGCTGGGCATACACCCCAGGAAAACCAGAATTCAAAAGCATACACGTACCCCAGTGTTCATTGCAGCACTGTTTACAATAGCCAAGATATGGAAGCAGCCTAAATGGTCATCAATAGATGAATGGATAAAGAAGATGTGGTACATATATACAATGGAATATTCCTTGGCCATAAAAAAGGATGAAATAATGCTATTTGCAGCAACATGGATGGAGTTTGTGAGATACTGAGTGAAACAAGTTATCATAAGACAAATATATGGTATCACTTATATGGAGAATCTTAAAAAGAAACAAATGAGCTTATCTACAAAACAGAAATAGAGTCACAGATGTAGAAAACATATTTATGGTTACCAGGGGGTGGGGTGAGGATAAATGGGAAAATTGAGATGGACATATTCATACTGCTGCTGCTGCTAAGTCGCTTGAGTCGTGTCTGACTCTGTGCGACCCCATAGGGCAGCCCACCAGGCTCCCCCCTGTCCTTGGGATCCTCCAGGCAAGAACACTGGAGTGGGTTGCGATTTCCTTCTCCAGTGCGTGAAAGTGAAAAGTGAAAGCGAAGTCGCTCAGTCATACTGCTGTACATAAAATAGATAACTAATAAGGACCTGCTGTATAGCACAAGGAACTCTACTCAATATTCTGAAATGACTCATATGGGAAAAGGATCTGAAACAGAGTGGGGATACATACATGTGTGTATATAATAGCGCTTTGCCTCCCCAGGCAGGTGCTTTTTGTCCCAGGCTTCCTGAATGGCAGTGTGGGCTGAAGCAGCAGCCCCCCACCCCTGCACCAGGCTCAGCTCCTCCAAACCACAGGGAGCCATGTCTCCCCCAGGGGGACAGGAGGGGCCTGTCGCCCCGCCCCTGGGCCCCATACCGCTGGTCTGGCTTCGCCGTGACAACCTGTCTGCACCGCCCTCCGCGTTACTTGTCGTTGTATAATCCGAGGTCCGGGCAGCCACTCTGCCGGCACGCTCTGGTGTTGGGTACCAGGGGACAAGAGTGAGCCGAGGACCAGCGCCTCCTGCACTCGAGGACCCTGCCGGGTGCGGGAGCGTCTGTGGGTGCCGCCCGTGGCCTGGGCGATACGAGCAGAAAGGGGCCCAGGCCCGGTTATGTGGGTGTGCGGCCGCTGGAGTGTTGTCATGCTAACCTGTGCCAGTTGGCGGCCTTCCCTGCTCCTGTCCCCTCAAGAGGACACTCCGGCAGCGATCTAGTTACCGTGCATACGACTGTGTTTCCTGTTTCCAGGCTCTTCTCGCAGCCCCACACACCATGAAGGGGGAGACTGCGGTGCTAGCCGACAGGATGGTTTGTCTGCTCTCCCCCCATCCTGCTGGAGCACCGGAAAACCAGGACCCTGGGAGAGCACAGCCTGTCCGGGGGCAGGGGGAGGGCAGAGGCCTGGCTGGGCCCGGAGGCCCTGGGCTGGGATCCGGGGGATAGGGAACCCCAGAGGACGGCTGCCTGCAGGACAGCGGCCCCGTCCGCCAGCTCGGGCACCCACGGCTCTACTGGAAGGCGCTGACTTGCGGGGGGAGCACCGAGGACCCCCACCACGCAACCCTGCCCGCTGGAACCCTGCACAGGGGAGGGGCGCATGTGCAGAGCTAGGTGCCCGGGGAAGGGAGGCGGGTGTTCAGCAAGCTCCTACTGAGCTCCAGGCTCTGTGCTGAGCGCCGGATGCATTGACTTCTCCCAATCCCCCAAACTGTGTGTTCTAGAACAAAACAAACCGTCAGTTGGAGCCACACATGTAATGCAAAATGTTGTAGTGGCCACAGGAACAAATCTGAAATCACTTTTCCTAATGTTCTTTATTGAGCCCAATGTATCCAAAATATTATCATTTCAACTCGTAATCAATACTAAAATCATCGAGATATTTTAATTCTTGTTTGTAAACAAGCCTCATTTCAAGCGCTTAGTCGCTGAGAGGCTCAGGCCTATCAAACTGGGGACTGGGGGTCTGGGCTATGTGCCTACTAGGGAAGATTCTGGGCTGTGAGCCCAATGTGGGGGCTGTTCTGGGGCTCTGAGGTCAGTGGGGGTGGGGGTTCCTGGGCTGTGAGCTCAGGCACCAGTTTTAAATTTAGTATTATCTAAACATAAATCTAAACTCATACTGGGCCAGATCTTGATTTAGCTGCTTGTCTAATAACCTCTTTCATTCATGCAGCCACCTCATAAGGCAGGATCACTATTATCATCACCCCACTTTACAGAGAGGGAAACCGAAGCCACGGAACTAGTGAATGAAACTGCTGGGTAAGCAGGTAGAGCTAGTGGAGATGCGGGTTCCATCCCCGGGTCGGGAAGATCCCTGGAGGAGGGCGTGGCAACCCACTCCAGTATTGTTGCCCGGAGAATCCCATGGACAAAGGAGCTTGGCGGGCTGTAGTCCATGGGGCCACAGAGAGTCAGACACCACTGAGCCTAAGTGACTAACACTTTCACTTTCGAGGACCAAGGTGGCCTCGCTCCACCATCTGCAAGATTTTCTACCCTGGGTGTGCCCCTCGAACCACTCACTCCAGGCTCCCCCTCCAGGAAACCAGGCCTCAGGGGAGTGCCCACGCAGACGACAGATTGCACAGTGATGTCTGCCTACTATCCTCCGCTGGGGAACCAAAGGCTCTGGGGGGCCCAGTAGTGAGCCTGGAAGACCACCCAGGTTCCCATCCTGTCCCCAGGCTTCTGAGCTTCCTGCATCTGGTGTGGTCTGGGATGAGCTGTGATGACCTCCAGGAATTCCTGTGGCTGCTCTGGCAGGTTGTAACCCCCTGGTGGAGCCCTCGCCCAGGGGCCCCGGATGTGGGAGCATCTCTAGCCCCACAGGGAAGGGGGATGGAAATGGGGACAGCCTCCCTCCCCATTCCTCTCTCTTCCCATCTTCCTCCTCCGCCCTCTCCCTTCTTCACCTACTTTAGGAAAAGATTGAAACCATTGCCGCCGCTTCCCTGTGCAATTCAACTACTAGGTTTAAGATCTGTTAAAATGTTCCCCAATCCTAAGATTCCGATCTTAATTGTATTATTCTTACATGAAAGAGAAACTGTAGGTACATTTTCTGTTTATTAAAAAAAAAAAAAAGTCACGTGTGGAACAGCACATTTCGGTTGCACAACGCTGCTGGTATGTTATTTATTGCAAAGGAAAATTATCGTGCTGATAAGAAAATAGTGTCACTTAAAAATTAGGTGGTTCCCAATCAGCTTATGACAGTAATTGCTGCAGTGTCCTCTTTGATTTAGATATAGTAATATCAATGTAATTGCCACTGGGAAAAAATTATAATGGCTGTTAATGATAACTAACACATAAATGGCAATGAACAGGAACATGTATTTTATATCGAATTCAGCCCTAGAGCAGCCGTAAGAAACCCAGTGGTTTTAGCAATCTGGCGCCGGTCCCTCAAGGAGCCAAGCCCAGGAGTTCTCTCTTGTAAATTAGGGGGTGGGTGGTGGCGGGGAATGCAGAGGCATCCTCAGCCTCTCCTGGGCTTGATAACGGGGGTCCTCACCGCAGCCCCCACCCCAGGCAGAGGTAAGACTGCACCAAGAGGAGCCAATGGCCCAGAACCTGTGTCTGCCCCAGGAGTGGGAAGGTGTGAGAAGGTTCACTCGGAGGTCGTCCAAGGCCTCCGCTCACTCCCCGAGCCCTATTCTCTGCTCTAAACGAGGATGCAGACTTGGTCTCTGTCCCTCCCCCAACCCCTGCCGCAGACTCCGGGGAGCCAGCGGTGCCCTGGTTCTGTGTTGACAGCATCTGATTTCCCTCCCGGGCCAGCCCAGTGAGGTTTGCCAACTAAAGATGCTCACCGTGGAGAAGGTGGTGGACAAGACAGGTGGCCCTGACGGCCCACTGTCCCCTGGTGGGCCTGGGTCCCGCATGATGCATGGGCTCATCCACTGATGGGACAGGCTCTTTGTCGGGAAGACACTTTATTCCAGCTCTAAAGGGGATGAATTACCTGGATGCCATTTGAGCTCAGTCCTATTAACCTTAGTCCTTAACCTATGTGCTTCAGAAGGTAGAGTCTGCCTGCAATATGGGAGACCCGAGTTTGATCCGTGGGTCAGGAGGATCCCCTGGAGAAGGAAATGGCAGCCCACTCCAGTATTCTTGCCTGGAAAATACCCGGACCAAGGAGCCTGACAAGCTACAGTCCACAGGTTGCAAACAGTTGGACACGACTGAGCGATTTCACTTTCTTTCTTAACCTATTTCACTTGTTAGTGTCCGTCGTCGCCTAGTAAAGAGGGAGCCCTGGAGAGGTGAGGCTCCAGGCAGGTGGCACTGCGGAGGGACGCCAGGCGGGAAGGGCTTCCCTGGACTCAGGCGGGTCTGGGGGCCCGGGCTCCGGGCGGGACTCTGCCCCACTCCCTGGACACGGGCGAGTCGTGGGGCCACAGAGAACAGCCAAGGAGGGCTTGGGCTGCACATGTGGACCCAGAACGTCCCGTGGGCCCCACGTTCCCATGGAGGGGGCTGGACGCTCCCGCTGAGGCCCCGGGAGAGGGACCCTAATCCTGCAGACCTGAGGGATCTGAGAGCCTTCAGAGACGCTAACCGTGACAGCAATGTCCACCCTTCACACTGGGCAAGGCGCCACACTAACTGCCGACTCAGACCTCATTTTACTCAAAGCAAACACGACAGGTGGTTTCTAATCTTCCTCCCGTTTCACAGAAACGGGGAGGCTCAGAGGCGGGGTCACTTGCCTACCATCCCGCAGTGTCAAAGCCAAGTTTGAAGCAAGCCAACAGACTGCAGAGCCTGTCCTGCAGACCAATAGCACACTTCAGATGGTGCTGGTGAGAGTCTGTGCCTGAGAACTTTGGCCCAGACAACCTACAAGGTTCCATCCAACTTCATAGCCTATGATAATGTGAAGCCTGATGGATGTAAAAGGCACAGACATTTCCAGAGTGTGGGGTGATGCCGGGGCTCCACCTGGAGCATAGTTGTCAGCAGCCCTGGGCAGCAAGAGGCCCCTGGGCACCCCTGGCAAGGGGGCAGGCGGGGCCTTCTTCCTGATCCTCTGTGCCATCAAGGCCGGTGACAGGGGAGCACCTCTCGAGTGAATCATCTTTGATTCCAGAAATTTCTTCCAACCCCTGACTCTGATTCTCTGTTTATTTCATCTTATCAGCAGGCGTCAAGGAAAGATTTCTGCACTCTTATGACTCAGCCTTCTTATCTAAGTGGCGATTCCCTGCCGCTCCCCTTCCAGCTCTGACCTTCTGAGTCTCACACAGGTATGGGGTGTCCATCCTCCCCCCGAACAGGAACGCACGTCTTTCACCTCCCTTTCCTTCACTTTCCTTCCCCAACCTGCCCCCACTCAAACAACGCTGAAAAAATAGTACACGGCCATTGTCTATTGACCTAGGAAAACTTCCATGGAGTTCTGAATTATCTAAAGAGCACATTGCTCCTCCAGTATTTTCCCCGCATGCCACACATTTCAGTGATTTGATTTATTAAGAGCAGTGTAAAACTACGGGCTTCCCTGGTGGCTCAGATGGTAAAGAATCCGCCTGCAATGTGGGAGACCCAGATTTGATCCCTGGGTCGGGAAGATCCCCTGGAGAAGGGAATGGCAACCCACTCCAGTATTCTTGCTGGAAAAGTGTCATGGACAGAGGAGCCTGGTGGGCTACAGTCCATGGGGTCGCAAAGAGTCAGACACGACTGAGCAACTAAGCACACACAAGCCTTGCACACGCCTTCACCCTCTTATCACACACGATTTTTCTGTTGAACATTATGACCCAAGACTGGCCTATCGGATGAAGCCACTGACTTGATTAAAGACGTTTCTCTGACTGGTGGGGTAGGGATGATACCACACTCTGCGGCAGGCAGTAACAAACATCTTCAAAGCACTGAAAGTCTTCAGCACATGAATGCCATTTCTAGAACCCCAGCCAGAAGAAATCACCAGAGATGAGCAGAAATATTTGTGTAGGAAGCTTTTCATCACTGTGTAATTCATAGCACATCCCTGGGCAGGAATATAATGTATCCATTAAAATCATTAAAGAAATTTCATGATACACGATCAAATAAAAGATATCAGATGATAAAGCTGTACACACTTGTACAGCATGCCAGAGATTTTTGTAAATCCTATATGCATTTAAAAAGCCCCGAAGGAAATCCGCTAAAATGGTAGCAATGGTTATTTCTCAACATCAGCAGCAGAAACATGTTGCTACTTTATATGGTTTTCTGTGTTTTCTGAATATCCTGTAGTAACCATATGTGTTTTATTTAAAAAGTAAATAGCCTTTTAGTCATTTCTACCTTAGTAATAATAAAAACAAGAGCCAACTCATTAGAAAAGACTCTAATGTTGGGAAGGATGGAGGGCAAAAGGAGAAGTAGGCGGCAGAGGAGGAGATGGTTGGATGGCATCACTGATTCAATGGACATGAATCGGAGCAAACTCTCGGGGATGGTGCAGGACAGGGAAGCCTGGCATGCCGCAGTCCATGGGCAAAGAGTCAGACACAATTTAGCAACTGAACAGCAACAACAAAAGTTAAAAATGCACTCGACATGGCTTCAAGTCTTCTCACAATCCCTTGTGGTGTCGGTAACCAGACACGGGGCGTCCACTCCTGGGGGAGGCGGTCTCTCAGGAAACCGCAGATTCCATGGAGGGCCACACAGCTGCCGCTGACCGCCGATCCAGAGAAGGTGGAGAGACCAGCACCCCCCACCACCACCCACTATGGATGGTTAAGAATATCAGCAGGACTGGAACACTTTATTTGGGGGTAAATTGCACCTAACGTCAGCCCTGATCACGTCCTCGGTGACGTCTTGAGATCCTGGGCCAGCGGCATGCACCCCACTCCCAACTTTGGCTGCCTGACAGACGCATGAGAAAAGAGACAGGAGACATGTTGGAAAGAAAGGAGGTGGACTTTCTGACAGAATCCCACACACTATTGGCCATAGAGAACGCACACTGAAAACCCAGCATTCGTTGAATCCACAAGGTGAGTTGAATGGGCATTCACAATATGCAACCAGAAACGAGTTGGAAGTCAGTTCTGGATGAAAAAGATGAAAATCACAGACTGAGGCACTGAAGAGCTGTGTCTGCTGGCCGCTCTGCAGCTGTGGGCTTGAATCGTTGTCACTTCTCTTCATGTGTTTATGGCCAGAGATCACTTTTGTCTGGGGCCGATTCCCTGGGTACGGGTTTAACTACGAGCAAGTCACGATGTTTCATCAAAGCACTTTACTGTATCAAACCATAAGTCCAAACAACCAGCTAAAAGGCTCCGGTTTCTAAAACACCCGCTACTTCACTGAGTTCTGGCCCGGGCTGGGGTGCTGAGGGTCGGCGGGGCAAAGGCAGCTCACCAGCCCCATCTCCTCTCCTTACTGAGATGAGGACATAGCTGGGTCCAGCCCCTGCAGCCTCGGGGCCGAGTGAACAGGAGGCCTGTGGCATTGTCCAGCCAGGCTGACGGTCGCCCTGCCCCGGGGGCCTCCCTCTCACTGGCTCAGGGCTCACAGGCCCTCAGACAGCCTAGAAAAAACCCCGAGACTCAGACCGGCCTGCACCAGCACCTGGTCAGTAACGCCCCTGTGTCACCTCCAATACCAGGGGAAAAAACCACATCTACTGTGTTCAGCTGCAAAATGTGGGTTTACCTGTTTCAACAGCTGTCAGATCCCTAATGAATGTCGACGGACACCCAACTTTGAGCCTGTTTTACACAGCCACTCATGTGTCTGGGATATTTTTTCAGAAAATTACAAAGTGAGAAACCAGTGCGCTCAATTTCATTTATGGATTTCCCTTCCAAACCAATTCAGGCCGAAGGGAAGAAGGAGACATCTCAGCTTCATGGGACCTGAACAAAGATCTCCGGGTGAGAGTCTGAAACTTAAAGACTCACCTTCATTGCCACCCCAAGAACAGCGCTGTCAGAGGTGAGGCTGTTTCGCAGCACAAAGTGGCTGCCAGGTGCCAGCCCCTGATGTCCCATCCAGGAGCACCCCCCGCCCTCGCCTTTCCCGCCTGATTCCCTGCATGTGGATCACTGCCGCCTCCGCCCTCGAAGCCTCCTGCCTCGCCCACACCCCCATTGCCTCCAGCTGCGACTCCTCCTTTTAAGCACAGCTCTTTCACTGCCCTCCCCGTCTTCTCTTTCCACTCCCACTCCTCTCATTTCCGGAAGAAAACCGAACCTTCTCCTGCACTCGGAAAGCACAGGAGCCCCCTGGAAGGCACCACCTCAACCCCGTGCCCCAGTCAACATGCTTGTCTGCCCCTGCCTCCAACTCTCCTCTCCCAACCTGTGCTCACAACTGGAACGTCCTTTGATAGTGAAAAGGTTCCTGGGTCCCTCGCTGCTCAAAAACCACTGGACAGGCCAGGCTGGTGGGAAGGAGAGTCTGCTGTAACTCAGATGCCAGCAACTTGTGGGGAGGGTGGATGTCCGTCCAAGGGCCCCCTCCCCCGCCCCCAGCCACCAGCAGGGCAAGAGCTTTTAGAGACAGAAGCGGGGAGGGGGCTACATGCAGAAACAGCACAGTAGGCTCTGGCAGTCACCATTCAGTTGGTCATCGGTGGCCTGAGCAGCAGCATCTTGGTTGTTCTAAGTACAGTTAATCTTTCAATTCAGGGTCCGTTTGTTCCCATTGCTTTTGCGGCCAGTTCTCAGAACTCTGGCAGTTTATGTCCTGGGTACAGTCTGGTCATCATGTGGTCAACTTCTTCCACCTGGGTTTTCAGCATCTGTAAGACAGCTCACAGGATACGGCTCAGAATAGTATCTATGGCCCTCGAGAAAGAACTAAAAGTGCTTGACTGTGCTTAACGATTACACTTTTACTATTTAGTCGCCTTTGACTGTTCCCCTTTGTTTCTGCATTTCTCCCTTTTCTAATTACACTTACTCTTTGACTAAAGTTTTCCACAGACAAAAGGCAGGCAGAGGACATGGAGGGTGGTCAGGGACCACAGGGTCCTGCTCCGTTCCACCCCACCCTCGGAACCCCGCTCTCCGTCCCCTCCAGGAAGTCCCCCCGTTCTTACCCTCTCTCCCTGACACCGGCCCCTCCCTCTCAACAGGGACATGTGCTGGGTGCTCTGGTTCATCAGGTCGTTCTGAGCAAATGCCCGTGGTCACTGCTGCCAGGACTGTGAGAGGCACAGGGACCCAGCAGTGGGTAAGACGCAGCCCCGAGCTTGAGTCTCTCCAGCCGAGACCCTCAGGGACCCTGTACTCAGGATGCCTCGGTCAGGTACACCTCCCCCCTCAGACCAGATGCGGGGAAATGTTGGCAGAAGCTGCCGATGTGTGCTGACCTCTTGGAAAATCTCCGAGCAGAGCCGGGGCCAGGAGATTGAAGGATTGTGTAACCGCTGGAACATGTCGGCTCTATAACAACAAGACAAATGGCAGGACGCAGTGCAATTTTTAGTGCGCTAGGGCCAATATTTTTATCTAGAGGGAAATAAGTTCTTGAATTTATCATTAAAATCCAACAGAGAGATAAGACTTTATGTACAAAAGTGCATTTGCTCACAACTTTCTACGTACGTATTTGGTTCAGTTCAGTTTAATTCAGTCGCTCATTCGTGTCTGACTCTTTGCGACCCTGTGGTCTGCAGCACGCCAGGCTTCCCTGTCTATCACCAACTTCCGGAGCCTGCCCAAACTCATGTCCACCGAGTCGGTGTTGCCTCCAACCATCTCATGCTCTGTCATTCACCTCTTCCTCCTGTCTTCAATCTTTACCAGCATCAGATAGTGTAAAGGTCCTTGGGCTTCCTAGGTGGTGCTAGTCATAAAGAACCCATCTGCCAATGCAGGAGGCAGAAGAGATACAGATTTGATCCCTAGGTTGGGAAGTCTCCTGGAGGCGGGCATGGCAACCCACTCCAATATTCTTGCCTGGAGAATGCCATGGATAGAGGGCCCAGACTGAAGTGGCTTAGCATGCACACACACAGTGAAAAACACCTGGTTTTAAAGCTGATAATTTCCTGGGTGATATTATCATGTATTTAATTTAGGCTGCTCTGATAGGTCTCTTCCAACAACACAAGAGAAGACTCTACACGTGGACATCATCAGATGGTCAATACTGAAATCAGATTGATTATATTCTTTGCAGCCAAAGATGGAGAAGCTCTATACAGTCAGCAAAAACAAGACCGGGAGCTGACTGTGGCTCAGATCATGAACTCCTTATTGCCAAACTCAGACTCAAATTGAAGAAAGTAAGGAAAACCACTAGGCCATTCAGATATGACCTAAATCAAATCCCTTACAATTATACAGTGGAAGTGAGAAATAGATTCAAGGGATTAGATCTGATAGACAGAGTGCCTGAAGAACTATGGACAGAGGTTCATGACACTGTACAGAAGGCAGTGATCAAGAACATCCCCAAGAAAAAGAAATGCAAAAAGGCAAAATGGTTGTCTAAGATGGCCTTACAAATAGCTATATAAAGAAAAGATGTGAAAGGAAAGCTACATCCATTTCAATGCAGAGTTCCAAAGAACAGCAAGGAGAGATAAGAAAGCCTTCCTCAGGGATCAATGCAAAGAAATAGAGGAAAGCAATAGAATGGGAAAGACTAGAGATCTGTTCAAGAAAATTAGAGATACCAAGGGAACGTTTCACGCAAAGATGGGCTCAATAAAGGACAGAAATGGTATGGACCTAACAAAAGCAGAAGATATTAAGAAGAAGTGGCAAAAATACACAAAAATACAAAAAAGATCTTCATGACCCAGATAACCATGATGGTATGATCACTCACCTAGAGCCAGACATCCTGGAATGCAAAGTCAAGTGGGCCTTAAGAAGCATCACTATGAACAAAGCTAGAGGAGCTGATGGAATTCCAACTGAGCTATTTCAAATCCTAAAAGGTGATGCTGTGAAAGTGCTGCGCTCAATATGCCAGCAAATTTGGAAAACTCAGCAGTGGCCGCAGGACTGGAAAAGGTCAGTTTTCATTCCAATCCCAAAGAAAGGCAATGCCAAAGAATGTTCAAACTACTGCACAATTGCACTCGTCTCACATGCTAGTAAAGTAATGCTCAAAATTCTCCAAGCCAGGCTTCAGCAATATGTGAACCATGAACTTCCAATTGTTCTAGCTGGATTTAGAAAAAGCAGAAGAACCAGAGATCAAATTGCCAACATCTGTTGGATCATGGAAGAGAGTTCCAGAAAAATATCTATTTTTGCTTTATTGACTAGACCAAAGTCTTTGTGTGGATCACAACAAACTGTGGAAAATTCTGAAAGAGATGGGAATACCAGACCACCTGACCTGCCCCCTGAGAAATCTGTATGCAGGTCAAGAAGCAACAGTTAGAACTGGACATGGAACAACAGACTGGTTGCAAATTGGGAAAGGAGTATGTCAAGTCTGTATATTGTTACCCTGCTTATTTAACTTGTATGCAGAGTACATCATGAGAAACGCTGGGCTGGAGGAAGCACAAGCTGGAATCAAGACTGCCAGGAGAAATATCAATAACCTCATATATGCGGATGACACCACCCTTATGGCAGAAAGTGAAAAACTAAAAAACCTCTTGATGAAAGTGAAAAAGAAGAGTGAAAAAGTTGGCTTAAATCTCAACATTCAGAAAACGAAGATCATGGCATCTGGTCCCATCTCTTCACAGCAAATAGATGGGGAAACAGTGGAAACAGTGTCAGACTTTGTTTTTTGGGGCTCCAAAATCACTGCAGATGGTGACTGCAGCCATGAAATTAAAAGACGCTTACTCCTTGGAAGGAAAGTTATGACCAACCTAGATAGCATATTCAAAAGGAGACATTACTTTGCCAACAAAGGTCCATCTAGTCAAGGCTATGGTTTTTCCAATGGTCATGTATGGATGTGAGAGTTGGACTATAAAGAAAGCTGAGCGCTGAAGAATGGATGCTTTTGAACTGTGGTATTGGAGAAGACTCTTGCAAGTCCCTTGGACTGCAAGGAGATCCAACCAGTCCATCCTAAAGGGGATCAGTCCTGGGTGTTCATTGGAAGGAGTGATGTTGAAGCTGAAACTCCAGTACTTTGGCCACCTCATGCAAAGAGCTGATTCATTTGAAAAGACCCTGATGCTGGGGAAGATTGGGGGCAGGAGGAGAAGGGGACGACAGAGAATGAGATGGTTGGATGGCATCACTGACTCAACGGACATGAGTTTGGGTGGACTCCGGGAGTTGGTGAGGGACAGCGAGGCCTAGGGTGCTGCAGTCCATGGGGTTGCAAAGAGTCAGACATGACTGAGCGACTGAACTGAACTGAACTGAACTTGCTTTTCCCTTGAATTGCTTCCCTTCACCCCTGTAGAAATCCCAGAAGGTCCCTATTCTATAGACAAGAAAACTGAGACTGAGAAAGTCAGAGTCCACTACCCAGTGTCACAGAGCTCACCTGCTGCGGACATCAGTCTCAACTCGGGCCCCCCACAATGCAGCTCCTAACTACGGGGCTCGCTATTAAAGTCCCAAACTGCAGCATATCCCAGCCAGGTTAGAACCCAGGCGCCAGCTGATCAGTCGCATCCAGGATTAGGACTTACGGGGGCAGCAGAGAGGGAGGATTTTCGCCTGAGAATACCAAGAGCTTTCAGTGTGAGAACCCACACAAGAAAGACCTTCATGAAAGTGATGCAGGTTCCCAGCCACACCCAAGCTCCTGTTCTATAAATCATTTTCCCTCGTCACCCCGGTTCTGGACCGTGTGGGTTCCAGCCCTTCCTCACCCCTCCTGCACACCTTTGGTCCACCCAGCAGAGACCTACGGGCAGAAAGGCCAGCCAGCCAGGAGTTGGCTGGCCTGATTATAAAGCTAACTAAACTAATTAATCACAACAGATTAATAAGAGTGACAAGGGGAGAGAGGTGACATTCTCCAAACTCTCCAACTGGGTATGAATGTGCTTGTTTTTTTTTAATCCCCACAGCAATTTATTTCCTGTAAAGCAAAGTTTCTCCAAGAATGTCCCAAAATGTAGCCAAGGTTAACGGTGCCGTGAGCTTATTCAATATTTATGATTCTTTTTATTTGTATTACTAGGACTTTTTGGGGACTCCGAAAGGTCCATTAATCAAACAGAGTGACAAAATGAGCCATTTGACAATTGAAACAAGGGCTGAATATTATTACGATTATGTGTGTGAGTGTGTGAGTGTGTGTGTGTGTGTGTGTGTGTGTTTGGTCCAGGAATGAGAGGACCAACTTGACTTCATCAACAGTGCCTGATTAATTGTTACACAGTGTCATCCATAAATCCCCCTTCCATCTAATAATCCTCTCCGGCGATCTAACCATATCCCCGGCGAGTTGGCTTTATTGAGGGCTGAGTTCCCGCGCAGGGAAGGGGGCGACACAGATAGCCCCCGTGACTGGAGACAGCCAGTGGACAGCTTTCGGGGAGCTGACAGCTCTGAAACACAATTATCAGTGTGATCTGCTTAAGAATTCATCAGCATCTCCTGCCTGCTGAAGACTAAAAGAATACCGAGACATGCAAAGAGAAAGAGGTGATAAGAAGGCATCATTTTCCTCCAGCCTCATAACTGTAAATTGAAGAAAATTATTTTCTTTGCCTCCAGCTCATTGGCATATAGGCAGCATTATATTATAATTTCATAAGCATAAATCCTTTGAATAAATTTCAGAAGAATAACTGAATTAGAAATGCAAGTAAAGTATCTAAAAAACTTAACTCTCCTAGGCAGGGGAGAAGGCAACATGAGAGACACAGCGAAACAGAAAACCCCGTTCTGCGGCCTTTCTTTGGGTTCTCGAAGCTCTGTCTCAAGGAAAGGCTGTTTTTAACCCCGTTCTGTGCCTGATGGCAAGTAAAATCCCCATCTCTCCTCTCCCCACTCTCATGTTCCAAGGAATCTGAGTCGTAATTTATCATAAATTAATTTTGGAGAAACAACAGGCTTGGGGCATGTTATAATTATTGTTATTTGTTTATTTATTATCATGTTAACCATTATTTATTATTATGTTAAGCATATGTGAGATCACAAAGGTTGCTCCCTGTGGTTTCCTAGCAACAAGCCCGTGGGTTCCTCGCACACAAGTTTCCCAAAACCTACTGCATTAGGGTGGGGGCGGGACGTGGGCGCCTGCCGGGATGGAATCCCGGCTCTGTCCTCTCCTGAGGGGACCCGAGGGACGGACCACGGAGAGGAGGGGTCTGCTGGCCCCAGGGTGATGGTTCGTTAGCCGCAGAGCCGACTGTTTCAAACAAAGACCGTTTACAGGCAAACCCTGGCCCCAAAGGAAGACTCCAGTGGCTGCATCCAGTTGGACAAGGGCCTCCTTTCCACAGGCTGTCTTGGGGGGCCACCCATGGGTCACCCTCCATGGCCGAGGGACATCCGGTAGGACGAGGTGCTGGGAGGGCAGGGGCAGAGAGACTGCCTGTGGGACTCTGCACCCCACCCTAGCCCACCGCCGTGCCCATTCTCACCTCCCCAGCAGGCCCTGACCAGCTTCCTGGGCCTAGCACCGGGATGAAGCGGAGGGACAGAGCTCCTGGGTGTCAGCTGAGCTTAAACAGCCTCCCAAGAAAATGAGTGTCCCTCTGCAAAGGCTCCATGTTAGGGCAGAAATGCGTAAAGGAGGTGGAGGATGTTCATTCCTTCCCACACAGAATCCCCTGTGCAAAGGAGACCTCGCTTGGGGGCCCGCATATTAGCTCCTGATCAGAGTGACTGGCCGGGGGTCCTTTCCTGCAGTCGGAAGGTCCCGACGCCCCTCATGGGGTGGCTGTTGTTCAGTCTCCAAGTTGTGTCCAACTCTTCATGACCCCGTGGTCTGCAGCACGCCAGCCTTAGTTTCTATTTAAGAAACTTCTGTGCACTTACTTCTCTGATCGTCCAGTGGTTAACACTTCACCTTCCAATGCAGGGGGCTTGCCTTCAATCCCTGGTTGAGGAACTAAGAGCCCACGAAATAAAATAAAAACAATATTGTAACTAAGTAAACAAAGACTTTAGGGAAAAAAAGAGAGAGAGCTTCTGGCCGAGGGGCCTGGTGATGATACGGCACGTTCTCATCACGGTGGGACCACTTCACTGTCTATGATGCCAAGTTTCCCCCAAATCGTACAGCAGACACCGCCCCCCCCACAAGGAGTGGTGTTTTTCTAATAAACTTTTCATCTTAAAATAATTAAATTTACAGAAAAATTGCAAAGATAGTGGAGTTCCCAGTGTTCCCCTATTACAACATCTTGTGTTACTATGGGACATTTGTTACAATTAATGAACCAGTATTAATGCATAATTGTTAACTGAAGTCTATACAGTATTCAGTCTCAAAACTGGAATGAAAGTGAAAGTGAAGTCGCTCAGTCAAGTCCAACTCTTTGCAACCCCGTGGACCATAGGCTACCAGGCTCCTCTGGCTGTGGGATTTTCCAGGCTAAAGTTCTGGAGCGGGCTGCCATTTCCTTCTCCAGGGGATCTTCCCAACCCAGGGATCAAACCTGGGTCTCCCACGTTGCAGACAGGCACTTTACCATCTGAGCCACCAGGGAAGCTGGTATATCAGACAGTGAAGAATCTGCCTGCAATGCGAGAGACCCAGGTTCAATCCCGGGGTTGGGAAGATCCCCTGAAGGAGGGCATGGCAACCCACTCCTTGCCTATTCTTGCCTAGAGAATCCCGTGGACAGAGGAGCCTGGCGGGCTACATGGGGTTGCAGAGTCGGATGCAACTAACACTTTCACTTACACGTTATTTGGGCTTTTAGCTTTTCCCTAGAGTCCCTTTTCTGCTCTGGGATCCCATCCAGGACACCACATCACACTTTGCCAGCATGCCTCCTCAGGCTCCTCTTGGCTGGGACAGTTTCTCAGGCCACTCTGAGATTAGTGACCTTGGCAGTTTACAGGAGGGCTGGCCACATGTTTTGAAGACTATCCCTCAACTGGAGTGTGTCTGGTGTTTCTCTTATGAGTCATATATGGACAGCACGTGTGTGCTCCCCAAAACACACAGGCTGAAATTGAATGCCCATGTGATCTTATGGGAAAGTGGGCCTCCAGGAGGGGATCAGGTCTTGACTGGGGAGTGGGGGGCCTCTTGAATGGGATTCGTGCCCTTATAAGAAAAGGCCAGAGAATGAGGGAGCTTGTCTCCCATCATGTGGAGACACAGCGAGAAGCCTGCTGCCTGCAACTCAGAAGAGAACTGTCCTCAGACCCAGCTGGCTCCCTGATCTCAAACTTCCAGCCTCCAGAGCTGTGAGCGATTACATCTGTGCTTTACGACCCACCAGCCTGTGGTACTTTGTGGTAACAGCCTGAATGGACTAAGGCGGCTAGCCTGCATGTCTGGGTCTGGGGAAGAAGAGCCTGAAAGTTTTTCCCATCACATCATTCAGGGTGCGTGCGGTCAACAGCGGGCTCACCACTGATGTCAGGCTGGATGACCTGGTCAGAGGGTGTCTGTCAGGCTGTCTTTTCCCCCATTCTGTGTACTTTGGGGCAGGAAGCCCTGTGAGTGGCCTACACTTGAGGAGTAGGGCTGTATCCCACCTCCTCAAGGATGGAGCTTCTCCATAGATTATTTGGAATTTCAGGGGAGACTATTCTCTTCTCCATTCATTCGTTCATTTCTTTGTATCAGATTGGATTTATTTTTTAGATTTGGATTCCAGTGCACTGGGCTTCCCTGGTGGCTCAGATGGTAAAGAATCCACCAGCAATGCAGGAGACCCGGGTTTGATCCCTGGGTTGGGAAGATCCCCTGGAGAAGGGAACAGAAACCCACTCCATTGTTCTTCACCAGAGACTCCCATGGACAGAGGAGTCTGGTGGGCTACAGTGTGTGGGGTCAGACACGACTGAGTGACTAACACACGCAGAGAAGACGTGAAGGTGAGTGTGTTTCATCATCAATCCTTACGGGGATGGAAAGAGGCTGGGGAACGTTTCAAACACGGTGACAGTGGCCTTGGGTGGAGCCATCGATGGTGCCCGAGTCCTCCCGCAGCTCCGGAAGGTGGGAGCAGCCACACCAGCTGCCCTTACCAATGGGTGGGTGATGATGTCCTCCAGGCGAAGACTAGGAGCCTGTGTGCTCACCGAGCTCCCACATCCCCTTCGTCCTGCCTGGCATGGTGGAGGGGGCAGCCTGTCTAGACGGACTTCTCAGCTGGGTCTCCTCACCACCGCCGTGCGCAGAGCCTTTCTGCTGACTCTGTTCATATATGTGGTGACAGAGGACACCTCTCGTGTGTAAAGCCACTAAGACTTTGGGTTGTTTGTTGCCATGGCATAACCTGGCTTTTTTGACTATCAGAGTCATACATTGTACCTTCTCAGAATAATCAGGCTCTCGTCTGTCGCTGGAAAGAAAATTCTTAATAATGAAACTAAATGTTTGAGTGTGGTAACACCATGTATAGAGTATAGCCTCCTCTGCAGTGCAGTGTAATTCCAAGCAAACGCGCACACACACCACAGCATTCAGTGTGGACGCTCCTTGGAAGCAATTTTTCATGCTCCTATGAAAGCTGCTAATTTCTTCTCATTGGAGGGAGGCCAATTCAGCTCAGTTCACTAAGGCGTCACTGCACAACTCATGGAGCCCTGTTTCCTAAAGCTACCCAAGGTGCAGCCGGGAAGACGAGGTTTTCCCCTTGTGAAAAGATAGACAATGGAGAACATGCCTTTCCTTTCTGTCTTCCTTTCTCTATCTTCCCTTAAAACACTCAGAATGACGTTGTGATTAACTTGTATTTTGCAGCATAGTGGGTATGACAGTCAACCAAATTAATCCCATTATGCAAAACCCAGTTCACAAATGGTTTTGCGTTTTTGCAAAATTATGTCAATTTCCCCATAAATTGGAGAGACTGTGTCGGTTTTCTGAACCACACAGACACACCACCCAGACCTGTGAGTCTGTGTATTCCTCCAGTTCAGAAACATACAGATTTTTAGTTCTGCGGCACAAATTAAGATCCACAACTTTAATGCTGGTATTTTTGTTTACACGAGACTCGCCCGAGAATTACCATTTGTCTTCACGTCCGTTGAAAAGCTTCTTTGGCACCCTACTCATTGCGGTGGGGTAAAAGAGAGAGAAAACTGGGGGTTGAAAATAATACGGTTTATACGAAATCCTCAGTTATTCCGAGGTGAGGAACGGGATTCATGCTTTCTTCCCACTTCTGCAGCCTCAGCTCCTCCGGCCGAGCCTGCCTCCCTCTCTCTGCTTTCGGGTGGTCGGTCAGCACGGAGACGGCTTCCCAACTGCCGTCCACTTGGCCAGCGGCTGACGTGCTGGTGGTGGCCAAATGCGCTTGGCATGGACTCTGATCTGTGAATCCCCTGTAACTGGACCAACTTGTCAAATTAAGCCCACTCCCGCCTTGAGCCGCCGAGCAGCCGGGATGTGAGCGGCTCCCGCCCTGACCCCTGTCACCAGCCCTCCCAGCCTCTAACATCTGCTCCCTGGGCTCTGCCTTTTCACCTGGTTCATTTCAGATGCAGCCGGCCCCCGCCGCTCCAGCTAACCCTGCCTCTCTCTCTCCTAAACGGAGAAAGAAAAAGCTTCCTTGTTTTGAAGACTGGCGCTCTGAGGGCTAAATTACTTACTGAATTCAGAAAATCTATTTTTTAATGGCTGTTCTTTCTTTGCGTAGCACTTTTTATTCCAGTAATGCTTTCTCGAACGGTGAATTGTTGACTTTTTAGGCTTTAGATTTATTAGACATGTGTCAAGTTGTCAGCCTCCCACCGCTTGCATTTGTGTCCACCTTGCAAACAGCAGGGAAAAATACTTTTTTTTTCCCTGAGCGTTCACTTCTTGGCAGTTCTGAAACAAATTTTTGAACAGTTGCTGTTCCTATTGATAGCAATAGTTTGATGTTTCAAAAAAAAACCCAGGGTTTTATTTTCCCCTAAATTTTTGACATGTTCTGTCATATCATATCATATCATACCGTGATGCATCAAAAACAAAAAGAAGGGAGGGCCCAGCCTGCACCGTTCACATAGATCGTGAGCCTTCGCAAAACACCCACCCATCTGTTCACTGCTTTCGTCCTTTTGTTCTGTCTTGAATGCCGGTTTTCCGCAGTAAAACCCACCCTGGCTTCTTCGAAGACGCTGCAGCTTCCCCGGCTGGCCTCCCTCATCTCAGCGAGAAATCGTTTCAAGGAATTAGGGGACCGCTCACATTTTCCTCCTGTGGTGACTGGAATTTAGATACAACAAACGCCAACGCTCAAAAGGGAAGAAAATACAAACCAAGTGAACGCCCGACAGCCTCAGGCAAACGTCACCTAAAATTGCTGAAACTGGGAGAAAAGGCGACAATCAGAACTGTTTCTCCGCGAGTCTTCCCTGCCTGCAGGCAGGGCCACCTACTCCTCCAGGCCGTGACTTAGAAACGCGGGGCCCAGAGTGACCGGAGGTCCCTACTCTGCAGTCTGTCCTCTTTCCAGAAAGGGGAGGCCCGGCCGCTCCCCGTCTTCCTTGACTCTGCCTCCTGGGACCCACCTCACCACCTCCAACCTCAGGGAAGGGCCAGCCTCCCTTGGAGCGGTTTTCTGGGGAAATCGGGATGCACGAAGTCCCATGAGCACCCAGGCAATGTTACGGATGGGTATGAGATGGGCACACCACCCACGCATCGCCTGAGGGTGTTCGGTGAACGGGACCTGGTGCCCAGGGTAGCGGACAGACAGGCAGACGGTGGCCGCAGGATGAGATCCAGGGCTGGGCCTCCTGCGGGAGGATGGGGCCTGTGTGGACGAAGAACACATGCCTAGGCTCAGAGCAGACAAAGGAGGGGCTGCACTAGAGATCAAGGCCCAGAGGCCCTTGATGTTCAGTCGCTCAGTGGTGTCTGACTCTTTGTGACCCCATGGACTGCAGCACACCAGGCTTCCTTGTTCTTCACCATCTCCCAGAGTTTGCTCAAACTCATGTCCATTGTGTTGGTGATGCCATCCAACCATCTCATCCTCTGTTGTCTCCTTCTCCTGCCTTCAGTCTTTCCCAGCATCAGGGTCTTTTCCAGTGAGTCTGTTCTTCGTATCAGGAGGACAAAGGATTGGAGCTTCAACATCAGTTCTTCCAGTGAAGATTCAGGACTGACTTCCTTTAGGATGGACTGGTTGGATCTCCTTGCTATCCAAGGGACTCTCAAGAGTCTTCTCCAACACCACAGTTCAAAAGCATCAGTCCTTCCACACTCAGCCTTCTTTGTGTTCCAACTCTCATATACATACATGACTGCTGGAATAAATATAGCTTTGGCTGTATGGACCTTTGTGGGCTAAGGGAACCCTACTAAGGCTCTATTCTGTGTAAGGAGGGTGGGGTTGGCGCCTTGGAGCACCAGCATTCTGGAACTCTGCTGGGTTTCCACAAGGCAGACAGCATGGCCTCGGTGCCGTCGCTCAGGTGTGGTCCCTGCCCATCTGCAGTTGCTTTCGTTTCCAGGGCTGCTGTCGGGAAGAAGTACCAAACCCTGGTGGCTTCAAACCACAGAAGTTATCCTTTTGCAGGTCTAGAAGCCCAGAAGTCTGAAATCGGGGTGTCAGCAGAGCTGCCCTTCTTCCAGAAACTCTAAAGGAGACCCCTCCCCCCACCTCCACCAGCATCTGAGGCTCCCGGAAATCCTCAGCCTGATGAGGCATAACCTGCTTTCTGTGGCTTCCTTCTCTGTGTCCTGTTTTCTTATAAGGACATCAGTCCCTGGATTTATGGCCAATGTCATTGGGTGTGACCTCATCTAAATAAGTTACATCTACCACAATTCTGTTTCCAGTCAGGTCACATTCTGAGGTTCCAGGTGGACTTGAATTTGGGGGGTGCTGTTCACCCCACAATACCTACGCAGAAATTCATCCCTAAAGCAGGGCTCTGAAATGGAGCTGGTGTGCAGTCACAATGGCCAACCAGATGGAAATAGAGCTTCTTCATATCTGACATTGTTATTTTGGGGTAACTTGTATAATATGTTGGAGAAGGCAATGGCACCCCACTCCAGTACTCTTGCCTGGAAAATCCCATGGACAGAGGAGCCTGGTAGGCTGCGGTCCCTGGGGTCGCTAGAGCTGGACACGACTGAGCGACTTCAATATAATAAGGTAATAATATGGAAAACACCCTGATGCTAGGAAAGATTGAAGGCAAAATGAGAAGAGTATGGCAGAGGATGAGATGTTTGGATGGCATCACTGACTCAATGAACATGAGTTTTGTGCAAACTCCAGAAGATAGTGAAGAACAGGGAAGCCTGGCATGCTGCAGTCCATAGGGTCACAAAGAGGTGGACACGACTTAGCAACTGAACAACAACAACAATTCCAAACTGTACAACAATAACAACACAACAACACACAACAGTGCATGTATATAATTAACAAATATATATGCATCCCTGGGTGGGCTCACAGGAGGTTTAAGCATGGGCTCACAGGGTCAGAAAAGCATGGGGACGCTGCCAGTTTGGTTGCTCCCTGATGGAGGTCCTGTCGGGGCACTGCAGGCACCCACATCCTAGCACTGAGATCAGCACACTGTAATGACTTGGCATGCGTGAATTAACAAGAATCAAATAAAAAGAAGACACCAGGTCATCACTTTCACCCCCCTAGGACTCCATGTCAGCTCATGGCTACGAGCCCCAGCTCTGGAGTTCCGATCCACGTTCTCAGTCACAGTCTAACCTCGTGATCCTGGGCACATCATTTCACTGGGCCGGGCCTCAGTGTTCCCACCTGTGAAAGAGGTTGAGACCAGTCCTAAGACCTCAGCCTACTGCAAAAATCAGGCTGCGTAATATTTTGTGTCAAGGATTCAGCACGACACCTCGCCACCATGCCCCCACAGTCGCTATTCTTGTCTCTTCAAAAGTGGTGAGTGAGGCTGGGACGTCCCGGGCTCCCACGTGGCCCAATTCTGCCTTCTCTGAGCCTGGTCTGAGTAGAGGGCTCATGCTGGGAACCCGGGCTCTGCCTCTCCACGGGAGAAGGGACTCTGGGAAGCAAGGTCAAGGGCCTAGAGAAACTCCATCACCTTCTACTCTTGAGTCATCCTGGCAACAAAAATATTGCTGACAAGTCAGGTTGCAGAGTGTGTGTTTGTGTGTGTGTGTGTGTGTGTGTATAGAGGGAGAAAGAGATTATGAGCTCATCCCAAGCTAATGAGGCCTGTAAGTATGAGTCGGAAACCACCCTGGACCATTTTGCTGCAGAACCGCCTAGTAGAATTATAATTAATTTGTCGTCCGACACCACCCATAGGCCTTTTTGAAGCATTTCTCCTTTCCTGGCTGTTCCTGCCCATTGAATTCCAATGTTTTGGACTAATATGCTCTGGTTCAGTCCTCCTGCAGTATTCTACCCCGAGTCTCATTTTATTTCTCGTCCATATTTCTGGGCTCTTTGACTGATTTCTCTGCCATCATTGGTCTTCTCAACACCTCCCAATTTGGTGTAATCTGTGAATTTAATTAACAAGTCTTTATCTTCTCCAGATAATTAGCGAAGATGTTAAATAGAGCCGGCTAGGTGCTGACCCCAGGGCACCGCGCTAGACCCCTCCCACGTGAGTGCGGCTGTTTACAGTTAGCTGGTGCGGAGCGTGTTCGCCCCTTGCGGCCGCCAGGGTGGAGCCCACCTGTGAGTTGGAGGGAACCAGCCGGGTGGAGCTGGTCACGGCAGACCCAGTGCAGCGCAGCCGGCTCTGGGGCCGGGTCACCCCACCGACCTCCACCTTGGGGTGTCCACGCTGCAAATGGGGCTCCCTCCCGTCGCCCCTGTTGGATGCGCCCTTTTCTCTCCTGCTCCTCAGCCGGTGCTTCCTTTCCGGCCCCAGACTTTTCAAGATGAGCATGCACACAGGCCTCTCAAACTAGACCATCCAACCTCATGGTCCCATGTGTGTGTGGAGGTGCCTGGGTCTCTTCAGTCGGGTCCAACTTTTCAACAACCCTATGGACTGTATGTAGCCCTTCAGGCTCCTCTCCCATGGGATTCTCCAGGCAAGAGTACTGGAGTGGGTTGCCATTTCCTTCTCCAGGGATCTTTCCAACCCAGGAATTGAACCAGGGTCTCCTACATTGGCAGGTGGATTCTTTACCACCGAGCGGCCAGAGAAGCCCAATTCACTTATTAGAAACCGTGTGATTTTTGGAGCCTTCAGTTGAGAAGCACAGCTAAGGCATGGTAGTTTATATTTCTGTGCTAAGTCCCTTCAGCCGTGTCTGACTTTGTGCGATCCCATGGACTGTAGCCCACCAGGCTCCTCTGTCCATGGGATTCTCCAGGCAAGAATACTGGAGTGATTGCCATGCCCTCCTCCAGGGGACCTTCCTGACCCAGGGATCGAACCCATGTCTCCTGCATCTTCTGCATTGCAGGCATGAAGTCCCACAACCTTCCTTTTTAGCAAAAGCCGCCTCTCTTGGCGCTCAGGACAATCTCGGCGTTGCCCCTGACCACACTCTCCCCTGCTCTCCCCACAGCCAGGCTGGCAGCAGGGCACTCGGTGCAGCCTCCAGGCCCCGGGCCTCCAGCCGACCCCCCACCTGCCCTCCTCACCTTGTCTCAGCACAAAAGCAGGAGCCTATGCCTCTCAACAACGCCCGCCCACACACCGAGCCCTCCCACCACCCCGGGAAAAGCACAATTCATCTCATAACGATGAATTCTCCTGCTGCTGTAACAAGTCACCACAAGTTTAGAGGTTCAAACGACACACATGTATTATTATCATATAGTTCTGGAGGTCAGAGTCCCCAGTGGGTCTCGCGAGGCTTAGGAGGTTCCACAGGAGGACGGTATCCTTGTCGTTCCATGGGATAGGAAAACATCAAGAGTAGTTGGGAACTAAGATGATATTTAACATTTACTGGTTACTGATTAAATGCTGGTGTCATGCTGTATATTGTTGTTCAGTCACTAAGTCGTGTCTGATTCCTTGCAAGCCTGTGGACTGCAGCTCACCAGGCTTCCCTGTCCTTCCCTGTGTCCTGGAGTTTGCTCAAACTCATAAGCTCATTTGGGTTTTTCGTAAGATGTTATAGGAAAGCGTCAGTTTTGTTTTTTGCCAACCCATATTTTTCTTGTGTCGTCACAGAGCCAAGGAAAGAAATCTGCTCAGAGATAACCGTTAGGCCCTGCAAGGAGCAGTTTGGAAGGAGTATAATCACAGCCAGTAATAAGTCAGTTCACTGTGCAAAACCGGAAAGGATCCACGTCATTCAAACTTCTGGATGTGAGCACAGTCGTGTCCCGTGACACATACCTCCCCCAGGCTGACCCTGCTCCTCAGATGGCTCTGTCCCCTCTAAGCTAGCCTGGGAGCCCCTGATTTTGTAACTGTGAGGGGTGTCCACCACCCAGGTTTCCTCAGGACTTCAGTCAGCTGTGGTGTTCATCATCTTTCTCGAAGTGGGATGCCATTGGCTGCTTTGAGAAAGAAGGGTTCCATGATGGAATAGGACTGGGAAATACAGATTTAAAGGAGTTAATCCAGTTTCTTTCCCACATGATACCCGGTAACTCTTAATATCCAATTGTGTGAGGTCTTCCTCAAGAAAGGAGTATTACCTGCAAAGTTTCCCGAACTTCCATGGGCGTGTTTCTGCTTGTTGGAGCAATGTCTCAGCCAAAGCCCTTGGGAAGCACTCTGCCACACGTCCTGTTGGGATTCTTCTGTCTCCAACCAAGCCCAGTGTTCGGTTGACCACCTGATGGGAGTAAGGGAGAGAGGAGTCCAGCAACACTTGGGTGCAGAGCCTTGGCTTGGGCAGATCCATGGTCCTGCCAAGAACAATTAGAAAAACTAGATACATAGATAGATGAGAGACAGACAGATATATAGTCAGATATACAGTGGAGGATAAACAGATATGATAAAGATGAAAAAGATATTGATGATAGAGCGTGACAAAGATAGACAGATAGACATGATAGGTAATAAAGAGAGGAGAGAGATATAGAGAAAGAAAGAGAGAGGCAGTTAGCTCTACATATAACTATTTTTTTTTAAACTTTTTATTTTGTATTGAAGTATAGTTGATTAACAACATATGATTGTCTCAGGTGAACAGCAAAGGGACTCAGCCATACATATACATGTATCCATTCTCCTCCAAACTCCCCTCCCATCCAGGCTGCCACATAACACTGAGCAGAGTTCCCTGTGCTCTACAGCAGGTCCTTGTTGGTGATCCATTTTAAATATAGCAGTGTGTACATGTCCATACCAAACTCCCAAGCTCTCCCTTCCTTCCATCCTTGCCCCTGGCGAGCATAAATTTGTTCTCACATCTCTGAGTCTCTTTCTGTGTAACTATTTCCTTTAAAGACGCTGAGTGTGGGACCTCCCTGGTGGTTGAGTGGCTAAGACTCCACGTTCCCAATGCAGAGGACATGGGTACTATCCCTGGTTGAGGAGCTAGATCCCATAGGCCACAGCTATGGTGCAACAAAGATCAAAAATCCCATGTGATGCAACAGAGACCCAGAGTAGCCAAATAAATAAGTAAACAGAAAAAAGAACAACAACAACAACACTGAGAGGACCAAGGTCATGATCCTAAGAGGAGGAAATTTCAGAGAAGAAGGTTGGTATTTTATGAGCCCCTGCTTACTTTAGGACAATTACACATTCTTGACATAAAGCAAAACCTCAGAATCTGAGCAGGGGGCTGTGCTAAGAGACGGGGGAGCTGTGGGAGCTTCCGGTAATCTCACAGGGCTGCAGAGGGACAAGTGGATCTCAAAGCTGCCCAGGCAGAACAGAGATCCCGGGAAGAAAGGACACAGAATATGAGCTCAGGGCACAGTGTTCAGTGCAAAGGCCAAGGAGAGGCATGTTCTGTGGCAGATGTATATAGTTAGCAAAAGATGTGCAAACAAATCTGTTGCAGCTTTCTTTGCAATAGCCAAGAACAGAAAACAGTGCAAACATGTATCAACAGTAAAATGGATAAATACATTCTGGTGCATTCCATCCATGTAAGCACTTTGAACACAATGAACACGATGACAATGAACAAGCACACAAGAGTAAGGATGGATCTCCTAAATGTAATAATGAGTCAAAGAAGAGTCACAGAACCACAAAAGAATCCAAGAGAGAATGTACTGTGTGATTCCCTGTATTTAAAGTTCAAAGAATTGATGCTTTCGATCTGTGGTGCTGGAGAAGACTCCTGAGAGTCCCTTGGACTGCAGACAGATCAAACCAGTCAATCCTAAAGGAGATCGACCCTGAATATTTATTGGAAGGACTCCTGCTGAAGCTCCAGTACTTCGGCCACCTGATGCAAAGAGCCAATTAATTGGAAAAGATTCTGATGCTGGGAAAGATTGAGGGCAGGAGAAGGGAACGACAGAGGATGAGATGGTTGGATGGCATCATCAACTCAATGTATGTCAGTTTGAGCAAGCTCCGAGAGATGGTGAAGGACAGGGAAGCTTAATGTGCTGCAGTCCATAGGGTTGCAGAGATGGACACCAGTGAGCAAATGAGCAAAAACAAATTTAAAGTTCAGACAAGGAGTCCATGGCATTTTAAGTCAATTGCAGTTGCCCTTCTGGGAGCTGACACGCCCTTGGGAGGGTGAGGAGTCTCCAGGAACACTGCTCTTGTACCATTTCTCCATCTGGTGCTGGTTATATAAGTGTGCTCACTGGGGAAAATTCCGCTCGGCATATACTTCAAAAAATGCATTCAGACACTTATGAGCATGGCCCATATTGAGAGCATGACAACACCAAATGCTGGCAAGGACGTGGAGCAGCAGGAATCCGCATTCAGTGCTGGTAAGAACGCAAAAGACTGCAGCCACTTTGGAGGACAGCCTGGCAGTTCCTGAACAAAACTAAACCTACTCTCACCGCAGGGTCTGGCAATCACACTCTGTTTACTCATCTCTGAGTTGCCATGGTTCGATTAGATCTGGAATGGATCATTTCAAGGCCTCTACAGTTCTGAAATTCCACAGTTCTCTCCCGCTCAGTCATTAATTTAGCTCCTTTGGCCAAGTGTCCACCAAATTCCAGGCAGGCTAGCCTGGCAAACAAAGACAGGTAGAGAGTGGCTGGGAATGGAAGTGTGAGGAATGCATGAAGGAATGAATGAGCGAATGGGGGTGCAAGGCTCAGAAGCTCCTTCCGGAAGACCCCGCCCCCCTACTTCTGCCGGGCAGGCCCACCGTGAGCACAGGCACTTCCCAGTGATTAGAGGCACAGGGCGCTGGGAGAGGGTGGGGAGGGGCAGCGACCTCGGGGTGCAGGAGCTCCGACGGGAAGTGATACGAGTGTCTCTGGCAGGAAGGACAACAGCAGTTCGCCTGGCCCAGGGGAGGAGCAGGAGGGCTGGGAGGGAGCCCCTCTTCCCAGGGAGCTGTGACGTTCATTCATTTCACCTGTTTTGGCCGAAATGTCCATGACAGAGAGGCATGATACAGTACCCCCATTCTGCTCTCAGAGAATGGACGAGTCAGCCCCTGAGGATGGAGTTCAGACCCTGAGAAGGTTCTAGGGAAGAAGACTTCCATAGAGGACTCAAACAGCTACGCCACTGGCTGCTGGCCCCACAGATGTGCCAGGACGGCTGAGGCCAGGAGCAAGCGCACTCACAGGCCCCTTCTGCCAGCTCCAACGGCACATCCCTGCCCCGCACTAAATGAGCCCCGGGGTGCTGGGGCTGCTCCCACGAAGCACCTGCCGTGAAGCCTCTTCTACGACAGGACCTCAGCAGAAGCATCGCACGTCTCAGTGTCTGGGTCACTTTAGGAGTGGAGAGGAAACACTTGACCAGCTTTCAAAAAAAGGAGACAAAAGTTGCCCAAGGGGTAAACTGACTCCACGGGGGATGTAGATGGAGGGGTCCAACTCACGTCCTATATTTTATTTCTCCTTGGGAGGTTCTATCTTTCCAGGTGTGTGTGGCTCAGGTACCTGATGTTGGCACTCGGTAAAGAAGGCAAGTGGGAAGCCCCGGTGGCTCAGCAGTGAAGAATCTGCAATGCAGGAGATGCGGGTTCGATCTCTGGGTCGGGAAGATCTCCTGGAGGAGGAGGCAGCAACCCACTCCAGTATTCTTGCCTGGAGAATCCCATGGACAGAGGAGCCTGGGGGGGCTACAGTCCGTGTGGCTGCAAAGAGTTGGACACAACTGAGTGTGCACGCACAAAAAGAAGGCAAGGAAGAAAGGAAAGAGGATTCGTATTTATTCAGCCCCACTGGGATGGACAAAATTTACTCACTTCCCCAAATGAACATAAGGCTTTGCAAAAAAAAAATTTTGTTTCAAAAAATAAAGAAAAGAAGAAAAACAAACAAACAAAAAAAGCTGTGCTGTTGATTCAGCCAAAACGACCGAGAGAAGCAACAGCATCTTCCCGCCGGAGTGCCCGCACCCTTGGGGGCACCTCAGCCTGGGGGGCGGGGAGCCGCGTTCCACCAGCAGAAGGAAGAGAAGAGCAGCGAGCAAAATAATCTGTTGGTGAGGAGGTGTTTCCACGAAAAACGCGATTGTTGTGGTGGGAGTGAGTAATTATCACCACACTCGCCCAGACCCCTCCGAGGGGGCCGTCTGCCTCTTCAGGAAGGGCTGCGTGTTCCAAGCGAGGGAACCACCATACACACAACAGGTAACCCGCTCACCGGCCGTCGGTCCGCCGGCCTCCCGGGGAGGGAGCCGGGATCCCTCGCAGTGGTATTTGAAAAACAAGCCAGACATATCTCAGACTCAGGAGATATGCTCAAAACTAGGAAAAATTGATTCTTGTTTCCATATTCCCAGCCAGATATTGTAGTGCTGCGCAGCTATATGCAGATAGAGGAGTCGCTGCAGCTTATCAGGGCCATGATAGATCCCACGCTGTCTTTAGAGGAATAAATCATTAATTTAAATCGTGTGGGCTTCTCCTGTTTGTAGCAGAGCTGCTAGCGTTTAACTCATTTTCTCCTCTTTGGGAAGACATCAAGTGACACGGGCGTGGGCCTGGAATTCAGGCTAATTTTTTTTAAAGGCCATTGTAAAGTGCTGTGTAAGGCTAACTGTCTGCTTGGTCATTTTATTAGAAGATTTTATTCTGAAAATTAAGATTACAGAAGTAACACACGCCTGTGGGAAACTCCAGCGACTCCAGAAACATGGGAAGTGAAACCGTGTATGACTCTGCTGGAGAGGAGCGTCGGGAGCCCTCAGGCAGCCTCCTCCCCTGGGCACCGTCCGCTCGCTCCTCGCCTCTCCATTCAAGAGCTTCCAGTGCTGCCCGCTCGTTACTGGCCTCCCAGGGTTGGAGCGACTTGTTCGTCCACCTGCTGGTCACTCACACACTTGTACATGAGGTCATCTTTCCGACCTCGTGGGCATGGCCCTGCCAGGTGCCAGGGCATCTCCTGACACGGGAGGAAGCGGGACGTGGTATGTCTCATCAGGGAGACCCACACCTGGGAGGGTGGTTGGGGTCACTGGCAGAGGATGGGCTGGCATCCCTGGGGGGTAGCCCGAAGTGGCCCGAGGCACAGGGAGAGGCCTTGTGTCCTGCGGGGGGAAGACCGCTGCCCACTGCTGTGGTGACCTCCACGGGTGGTGTCGGGGCGCGGGCTCACGCTTCTGAACGTCTGGGAGCCTAATTTCAGTTACTTTCCTGTCGTCCTGCAGCTCGTCAGACCAGCCTCCTGTAGCGACAGGGACGTGGTCAGTGGGGGACAGCCCGGCTTTTAGAAAGTGGTTGTTGTCCCAAATGTTCCAATAAAGAGATTGGAATTCCTCCCACGGGTGATGGGGACCCACCAAACTTTTCTGGGCAGGAGAGCTGTCTGAGTTTCCTACCGCTGCTGTAATGAATTGTCACAAACTTAGACGCCTAAAGTAACACAAAGTGAAAGTGAAGTCGCCCAGTCCTGTCCGACTCTTTGTGGCCCCATGGACTGTAGCCTATCAGGCTGCTCCGTCCATGGGATTTTCCAGGCAAGAGTGCTGGAGTGGATTGCCATTTCCTTCTCTAGGGGATCTTCCTGACCCAGGAATCGAACCCGGGTCTCCCGCATTGCAGGCAGCCGCTTTACCATCTGAGCCACCAGGGAAGCTTGTTATCTTACATTTCGGAGGCGGAGGTCCAAAACTGGTTTGCAGGGCTATTTGTTCCGGAAGTTCTGGAGGGGAGTCCATGTGCTCACCCCTCCCAAGCTTCTAGAAGCCTCCTGCTGGTCCATGGCCCCCGCTGCATCCTCAAAGCCAGCCTCTCCTGACCTCTCTCTGGCTCCCGAGTCTGTTGTCACGTCTCCTTCTTTCTTCGGTCTCTGCCCCCTGGGAGGATCCTGGTGGGGACATCAAGTCTCCCAGGACACGCTTCATCTCCAGCTCCTAATCACGGTCCTCCTGCCACGAAAGGAGCATAGACATGGGTTCAGGGCGTTGGGCCCCGGGTGTCTTTGTAGGACCGTGACTCTGTAGGTTACTGGGATGATCTGATACACGATAACAGCCGTAAGACCAGCCAGCAGAATGTCGAGCTCCATTGTGAAGATCCTTACTTGAGACTCCCTTTAGCCACTGCGGACTGCAGACACCACTCCCGTTTCACAGAAAGGCAGACTGTGATTCAGAGAAGGGACTGGCTCAGGGTCCTAACCTGGAGCCCGTGTCTGACTCCAAACTAGAGCGCCCCTCGAAGGCAGCGAGGACTTGGAGGCGCTGCCTTGACCTCACATATGAGAGCAGCTTCCTTCACGTTGCTGCTCGTGACTCAGCCTGGAGAAGCCTCCCTCTCACCCGAGCAAGTCTTCATTGAAACCCACTGCTCACCAAGCACACACCTGTGATCTGATTTGGAGGAGACTCTTCGCTGAGCCTGGGGACAGAGCTTGAGCCCTATGGTCCCACTGCCTGGAGGGGAGACAGATCGCTGTGTGCACCACGTGGCCCAAGGAGCCAGCATTCACCTCTGTCTGGAAAGGTCAGGGAGGATTCCCAGAGCGGGAGACATTTGAAGGTGAAGGATGAGGAGGAGTTTATCATGTGCATGAGACTTGGGGCTGGGAGGGAGGAGAGAACTTCCAGGTGGAGAGAATGGCCTTTGCAAAAACATGTGGGTGAGAGACAGAGAAAGAGAGGGAGAGAGACAGAGACAGAGAAAAAGAGAGATGGGAGAGAGACACAGAGAGAGATGGAGAGAAAGACAGACAGACGGACAAAGATGGAGAGAGACTGAGTCAGAGAGAGACAGAGACAGGGAGAGAAAGAGAGAGACATGGAAGAGAGACACAGAGAGAGATGGGGAGAGAGACAGAGACAGAGAGACAGAGATGGAGAGAGACAGAGACGGGGGCCGAGGGCACACAGGGAGACAGACACAGTGGACGGGGTGCAGAGCTGAGCAGGAGAGTGGGGCGGGGAGGGGGTGCCCAGAGGGAGGGGCCCCCTTGGGGAGGGGGAGCGGGGGTTCCTGGGAAGCCCTGGGCTGGAAAGGCACCGCCTTCCTGGGAAGCCAGGTGCGCTGAGCTGAGCACCGGGAGTCGAGGGTGCCCACATGAACAGATGGGGTCACGGTCACAAGATCTGGCTTAGGTCCTGCTGCTGCTGCTGCCAACCAGCTGGGCAAACTTGGGGCATGTTTCTCAGCGGCTCTGTGTCTCCTTCCTCACCTACTAAAGAGGGCTAGAGTACCCCGTAGGTCTTGGGGGCTCCCAAATCTCCCATGGTCTGGTTTTAACTGCCTCCAAGCTCTCCCAGAGCACAGATGGGCCTTGGGAAGGTGAGGGGACGAGCTGCCCCCAGGGCAGCAGCCGTTACCCTGCCACTCCAAACCTCTGAGGGGCATTCGTTCATTGAGCTACAACACAGGGATCAAAGAGACGTAGGATTCCCGGAGCACCAAACCCCATCCCATTAAGGTTTTAGGGCCGCAGCAGAGGCAGGAGCCGGCACGGGGAGCTGGCGTGTCTCCAGGGTGGGAAGGGGCGGCCTCCCTGGGGCTCCTTCCCCCAATTTCCCTGGCCTTGAAAGGCTGTGATGTAATCCAACCAGAGGAAGGATACAAACTCGAGATGTTCACTGTCTGAGAAATTACAAACATGGTTGAGAAAGTACAAACGTGCCTGAGAAATTACAAACGTGTCTGAGAAATTACAACTGTGAAAACTGGAACAACCTGAATACCTCTCCATAGAGGGATGGCTCAGGAAATTACATGCAGCCATATGTACTGTATTTTGGAGCCGTGAAAAGACATGTTTATGAAACATTAGTGGCCTGGAAAAATGCTCACCACAAAATGTTAGGGCAAAAACCAATTTCTATTTTCTGGTTTTGAACTACGAATATGAGTTAACCATTCAAAATTAAATTTAAAAAGTAATAAAATATATGAGAGAGTATGATAACAAACACATACATGTGTCTGTATGCAAAGATGTGCACATGTGTGAGCATTTGTGTGCAAATGAAAGAAAACACACGAGAATGTTAACATACGAAGGAATGTGATCCCTGGGAAAGGGAATTTTGGAACTTTGTTATTTTGTTGCTCTTACATTTTTCTGTATTTCCAAATTTTTAGAGTAAGCATGTATGAAATTTTTGTTTTACAAAAATGAGGGTAAAAAAAACTAAAAAATGGAGATTTGCATAACTTTGGTGGGATGGTGTCGTTGGTTTAAAGCATGCTACCCTGTAACCTAAATGTTCATTGACAGAGGAATGGATAAACAAGATGTGGTACATTTATACAATGGAATATTACTCAGCCACGAAAAAGAATGAAATAATAGACCTAGAGATTGTCATACTGAGTGAAGTAAGTCAAACAGAAAAGGAGAAGTATCATATGACATCCCTTATATGTGGAATCTAAAAAGAAATGATACAAATGAACTTACAAGATGAAAACAGACACACAGGCTTAGAGGACAAACTTCTGGTTGTCAGGGGAAAGGAAGGAGAATTAGGGAGTTTGGGATTGACATGCACCCTGGGATGGACATGTACACACTGCTGTATTTAAAATGGGTCACCAACAAGGACCTACTGTAAGCACGTGGAACTCTGCTCAGTGCTCTGTGGCAGCCTGGATGGGAGGGGAGTCTGGGGGAGAATGGATACACGTGTACATATCCAACGGGCTGAGTCCCGTTGCGGTTCACCTGAAGCTATTATGACATAGTTAATCGGCTATCCCCCAATACAAAATAAATTTAAAGTTTTTAAAAATTTAAAATAGAGCATCCTTCCTTGGGCTAACTGCAGGCATCTTGAGACCTGGCTTTTGGATATTTTCAGTCCTGCAGATCCTCCAAATTAGAGACTAAGGCAAGAGGTATCCATCTGCCCAGAGCTGGTCAATGTGATGGCAGGCACAAACCACAGCTCAGAAATGCGTGCCTGAAAATCAGTTGAGGGCGTTTGCTTTAGAATGAGCATGTCAGGTTTGGAGGCGAGACAAGGCCATCCTACCTGGATTAGTGTAGAGGCAAAGTAGCACCAAGGAAGCCATATTGAGGGGCCGAAGGAAAGCGTTCCGTCTGTGATCTTCTGGGGGTTCTGTTCCAGGAAACTACTGGCTGAGAAGTTGGTGGTGGATACTTGATGCTCTGAAGGGCGCCCCTTCCGCACCCCCATGCTTATGTCCCCGGAGCGCAAACCCTATTCTCCAGCCTCGAGTGACTCACGTCTCGAAGATAAAGTTGCACAGTGCTCGGGCTGTGTTCTCCCTTGAAATTCTGCCTCTGGTTTATAATGATTCAAATAGAGACTTCAGAGAAATACGGCCTTCCATGAAAAAGTCTCAGTAAATACACTCCTCAAAATTTTCATTCTTAATATATCAGTAGCTTTTCAGTTCATTATAGTGTTATTAGTCAGTCTTCATAAAAGTGCTATGCATCTTTATTAAAAATGGAAGTTCACATCATTTTATGTTCCCATAAAAATGGGTGGTGGTAGCTTTGATTAATTTCTTCACATACAGTGAACTTTACAGCAAATTGGACAGTGTAATTCAATTCCTATTTCTGCAGATTTTTTTTTGTTGGTAGAAAATTGATATCATTCATATGTAATCATATTGCCTTTGCAAGAGATATTTAAGAAATAATATCCTGAGGTAATGATCGCATGGCTTAATTATTAATATGTACTTTCACACATGGCAGTGTGCATTCCTTTTATCAAGCCTGACTTCTATCAGAAAATATTTCTTCAATCTAAATTCAGCCGTGTGCCACCAGCGTGCACAGGAGTGTGCACGTGTGTGTGTGAATTAGCTTTTTAAAAATAGTTTCTTTCTTTAATGGCTCGGCATCATTTCTAGGGTAATCACTGGTTTTTAGTGGCTTAGCAATCACACCCTGAAGGTCCAACAGACAGAAGCTTGAAAGGTAAGGTTTCAAGTTCAAAGGTGCCCTTGCTCCCTTGTGAAAATGCCAAGCAGATCGATGGGGTCCCTTTTTGCTCCAAATAATTGCCAACCAAATCGAGGTTTTTCTGACTCTGAGTGTTGCTTCGGTTCGGAGTTTCCAGAAAAACAGAGGGAGACAGAGAGGTCTATTTCCAGGGATCAGTTTGTGTGATGGTGGAGGCTGGTGAGTGAGAAATCTGCGGGGCAAGGGGGCAGCCTAGAGACCCAGGGGGCAGTCCTGCAGACCCTCCTAACTGATTAGAGATTAGGACAAATGGAATCTAGAGACCCGGGCGAGTGGACATGATGGTCCTGAGTCTGGAGGAGAACTCTTTCTTCTTCAGGAATCTTGTCTCGGCTCTGACAGCCCCCTCCGACCGGATGAGAACCTTCCTTAACATCAGGGAGAGTGACCAGCTTCCTGGTGGTTCAGACAATGGAGAATCCACTTACAATGTATGAGACCCAGGTTCAGTCCCTGGGTCAGGAAGATTTCCTGGAGAAGAACACGGCAACCCACTCCAGTATTCTTGCCTGGGAAACCCCATGGAGCCCGATGGGCTACAGTCCACAGGGTCGGACACAGCTGCATGACTCACACACAGGCAACCAGCTTTACCAGTGTTTCCTGACTGCAGCGTTGACCACACCTAAGAAACGACCTCCACAGTGATGACCGGTATTTGACAAAACCTGGGCACCACGACCAAGGCTGGTGGATGCGGAAAACTGATCAGCACACGCGTTTCCTCAGCACCTCTATGGCTCATCCTTGCCACCTTCTCAAGGGCCAGGCCATGTGGGTCTCCCATGGCTCTGCGCCCCTCAGCTCGCAGCCCCCTTGGCCTGACTCCTAGAGGGCGACGGCACTTTGCTCCTGGAATTCCTGTTCCCAGAGCATCTTCCAGCTGCCCCCCAGGATGCCCCAGCCTTTTGGCGGTCCAGGAGACTGAGTCGGGCTAGGGCTGAGCTTATGACCTGGAAGGGGAAAGAGAAGACCCTCCCCCAGGGGCGGAATGGGCTGCGCTCTCAAGGGCAAGCTGGTGGCAGGAGGCCAGGGCCCAGGGCATCGGGGGCGGTGGATGGCTGGGGCCTGCAACCTACCTGGATGGACCCACAGCCACCTGTTATGTTGACCTCAAAGTTAGCTGATCTCTCTTTGCACAGCCAGAGCTCTGATCCATGCCAGCTCGGGGAGTGACCAAACTTGCTGTGACCGCGGCCCCCACAGCACCAGGCCTCTCGCCCCCCAAGCAGGGTGGCCAGTGGCCAGGGGGCTGCTTCTCTTCAGGGGGACGTTGTGGCCCTCAGCTGTGAACCTTCGGAGGACGCCTGGCTTCCCTCTGCGTGTTCCAGTCCGGTCTGGGAACACAGCCGTCCCTGAGTGCCATCCGTGGAGGTCCCTGGGCACTGTGAGCACTTCCGGGAGGAAGTCCCAGGACATCCTGGGGTCCCAGCAGGAAGAGTCCTGGGCAGTATTAGGGCTGTGGTCCAAGGCCCACCATGAGGGAGAACGGTGATCTATTCCCCATGAGTCACTGTCCAAACTCTCCTGCAAGATGCTGCGCTGCCCCAGGGTTACATGGGGGAGGGAGACAGTCTGAGTCAAGGCGCTCCGTCCCCCGGCGGGCATTGTCTGGACGGTTGAGAGAGAGCCACCTGGGATTGTTCCAAGAAAGGGGAATTGGGCCAAAGTATTGGGATTTGCAATAAGCAGACCTCTAGACTGCACACCCAAGGGGAGGACATCTCAGGCCATGAGTGGTCAGCCAGATGCCACCAAGGGGCAGAGGACTCAGGAGCCATGGGGCATCTGTCCAGCCCATCAGGAAAATGTCCAGGAGGCCCCGTGGTGGGCACGGCTGTCCCCCCAACAGGTGAAGAGCTCCCTCCGGAGAGCCTGGGTGACCCAGGAGGCCAGACAGCTAAGTGGCGGGTTGTGCCCAGAGTGGCAGGCTTCCTGAAGAAGACCACCTGGAAGGGGCAATACACCACGAGCAAGTGTGATGCTTCGATGTCATTTAGCTAGATCACAGATATCTAAAGTATGAAAACGCGTCCCCTCACTGTTTAAAGACAAACCACCCCCGTGATAGCAAAATTAAGAAAGCAGAGCAATCAGGTCCCGTGAGGGCAGCCCCGGGCTGAGCAGGCTTCTGTGGGACCGTCCGCCTTGGAGGAGCCCTGGGAGGCGGTGCTGCCCATGTCAAGAGGACAAACGTGTCCCAGGACAGGCCCCTGGACACCCGAGGAGGTGCCCGGGGCTGTCAGCAGCTGGACCCTCGGGTGGGGAAGATGAAGGACCCCAGAAGGCCGGGTACACGTGGAAGCTGCTCTCGGGTCACTGTGAATGGGCCAGAACACGTGTGCAGAGGTGGGCGGGAGGTTCCCACTTTGGGGTTTGTGCTTACCGTTTCTGCCCTGAAAAACAGAACTGAATTCGTTGCAGCAGAAAAACAGAGACAGCTCTGAGTTATACTGTAATTCACTGCAGGAGATTTATGAATATGATTTTCCTGTAAAATCCAGCGTTTTTCTCTTTACCGCTCATAGCCTGCAGTTGGCATAAAGCTGTGTACCCAGCACGGTTCCCACCCAGGCCACGGTGGGCTCACGTTGGCACACGTGCGGTACACAGCCCCATAAATCATGGCTGTGTGTTTTACTTGTCTGATCAGCTACCACATCAAAACTTCGTAAGTGGCTGCTCCTCATTTAAAGTCTAGTAAAACTGCAATTACGATGGCTGTAAGATGCCTGGTTTCAAAAGGAGCATTAAATAGTTTATAGATGTGGTTGGGAACACTTGTGTGGTTGTGTTTACGAAAGTGAATGACTTCATTAACAATGGGACCCCAAGACAAAGATGCAAGGTGGAGTTGTGATAACTACCTAGGCCTTAGATGCTTGGGAAAAAGTGAAAGTGAAAGTCACTCAGTCGTGTCCGACTCTCTGTGACCCCCCATGGACTGTAGCCCGCCAGGCTCCTCTGTCCACGGGATTCTCCAGGCAAGAACACTGGAGTGGGTATCTATTCCCTTCTCCAGGGGATCTTCCTGATCCAGAGATCAAACCTGACTCTCCTGCTTTGCTGGCAGATTCTCTATCACCTGAGCCCCCAGGGAAGCCCCCTTTGAAGCTCCAATACTTGGATTTAATTTCTCAAGTCATGGCAATTGATTCTATTTCATTAAAAAAAAATTGAGGTGCATTTTCAATCAGCATAAGATACCAGTGAACTGGAGCATTTGGGGCAAATATCTGGAGGATGCAAAAGGCGGAGGGTATTCTTTGAAAGTAAGGAGGTAATACGTGAGGGCCGGTCTCGGAGCTGCACTGTCGGGCCAGTGGGGACGGCCATCTCTCCCCAAGTCACCAGGTGGACACTCAGGAGACGTGGTCACCTCGCTTTTCCCCTGTGACTTTGCGAAACAGGCCCAGCTGGGAGCAGACCTCTTCTCCCATCCCTCCCTCCACCCACCGGGTGTTCAGCTCTGGACGGTGGTCCCACTTCACACATTCTGGGTGCGTACGGACGAGAGTGCCGCTGTCCCTCCACGTGGATGCTGCTGGCCAAAACAGCACATTTTCAAAGTGTATCTTTTGAAAAATAAAGCCTCCGATTCGCTGTAAATTCAGGCCGGGGAGAATCTAGCAGATGGGCAATGTTTAAGTTACAAACCTAAGGGAAGCTTTTGCATTTAAAAAAAAAAAAAACCTCTTAAACTGCAGCTCTTAAAATAAAGAAAGATTTTCTGTTTTCCATAGTGACTCACTAAACCTTTATTTAGACAGTTGGTAAAAACACCACATCACATATTTCACATGTTTTTTTTTTTTTTTCACTGCTTCAGCTTAAAAGAGTATCGTGCTTTTTCTTCTAGAGGGAAGCAGAAATCTACAGTAAGGCATTTTTGCCTTTTTTTTTTAATAGAACCTCAATGTATTTGGGAATGGTGACTGTTCCCGGTCAGAGCCGTTTGCACAGCACCCTCTGGTGCACACATTAAGGAGAAGGATTAGGGCTGTTCTGGGGCTTTGTTCATTTGCTGTTCAACATTTCCCAGAGACGAATTTTAATGCTTATTCAAAAATACAACGAAAGCCTAATGATTTGGGATCCATCACCTTAGCGTTCCGCAGTGCGTCTGCAGTCACTCTTGCCAGGCTGCAGGTTGGCTGGGAGACGGCAGAGGGACGCGGACACCTGCGGCCGGGCTGGGGGGTCCGTCAGGGCCAGAGGCTGCGGACGAGAGCCCCAGGCCAGGACCTGGAGAGGAGCTCGGGAGCCAGGCCGGGGCGCAGGGCCAGGGCCGCGGACACGCAGGACGCTAAGCCTCAAGAGCAGCGGGCCCGGGGGTCACTTCTGGGCCTTCTTGAGAAAGATGAGGCCAGGTGCCCCAGTGTGTGTTAGTGGGGGGTACGTACACACGTCTCATATATACACACTCATACATATATACACATGTACACATGCACACATACATATACACACACGACATGCATATACACTAACAGATACGCACATAAACACGTGCACACATACTTACGTACGCATATACACGTGCACACACATACCTTCACACACGTACATGTACACACAGGTGTGTGCACCCATGCAGATGTGCATGGAGCGCACACACACACACACACATACACACAGAGCACACACCGGGCCTGGCAGGTCCAAGGCCAGGAGCAGAACCTCTCACACCCCGCCCTCTCACACCCGGGCCACTCAGCCTCTCCAAGCACGTCCTCCAGGAAGCGACCCCCAGGGAAGACGCGGGGTGTCTTAGAGGGGTCCCCGCTGGTGCTCAGGCACTCGCTTTGGCCCTGAGACTGAGTTCCCTTTCCGGTCCTTCCACCACAGCCCACCTTGTGACCCTGTCCCCCCTTCACCGACAGCAGCCCGGGGCAGCCCCGAAGCCCCTCTGAGCCCTCTCACCCCGTGGGGGCAGGGAGCTGCCCGAGCTGCCCCTAGGGAGATGGCTTTGCCCAATGCCCACTGGGCACTGGAAATCCGAGTCCCAGCCATGACCGCAGCCCAGCCACGGGCTTCCACCCCGGCTGGCCATCCAGGCCCCTGGTGCCTACATACCTGCGACCTCTGCCCCTTGTGTCAAAAGTTCCTGGATCTACACAGCCCTCGTGTTCACCAAGAGCCTAACATTTGCTGTCAAGAACAGGAGTGCTATTTCGGTAAGGGACACACGCTCCCAGCTGGGCAGGGACAGTGTCCCTTTGGCTCTACAGAGTTGAAGTAGGGGCAGAGCAGCCTGTCATCACGGCAACCAGTGCCCGGCACAGGGGCCCTGGCCGTGGGGGCAGGTGCAAGTCCCAGGGGTCCAGACATACCCAGCTCCCATGACAGGCGCGCTCTGGGCTAGGGCTGGGGCTGGCCGAGGGCAGGGGTGGGGCAAGGTCAGGGCCCAGAGCGCCCCTCTGACCCCCACGGCGGGACGGCTTGTGTTGGGGTGAGGGCTGGGGCCCTGCAGTATGCCTAGGGGCTGGGATCCACCCCTGTCTCGGGGAGCCAGGGGCATCTGAGGCCAACTCGTCTCCAGGTAGGGCCGCGGCACCCAGGCCCGCCTGCCCCACGGTGGGGTCCAGCGTGTTCACTCGTGGAAGTGTAGAGTCACCTGTTACTCTTCTGCGTTCAACATTCCACACACAGTACCCTTGACCCAAGTCCATCCCTGACCCCATCCAGGGCGCAGAGACCCTGACACTGTCCATACTCACAACTCCCACACAACTCATTCCTGTGCACAATCCACACCCTACACAACTCACGTTCACAAAGCCCCACACACGATTCACACTCACATGCGCAACTCATCCTCGGATGCACACACTCACACTCACGCGTCCAAATGCCCAGGTGATAAAATCATTCAGATTCCAGGGGACCGGGAGCCCCCTGAGGGCAGGAGAGGTGTGTTTTCATCCATCCAGTGACGGTTTGTTGAGCACCTACTCTATGCCTGGAGCTCACATGTAATCCAGCCTGCTGCCAGTAACTAAGAGGACTCTGATGAAAACCCGAGTGCTGTGCCCAAGCCAGGGACAGCTCTCAGCTCTGCAGGGCAGGTGCTACTGGCTTGCCCAGGGCAAGTCGGTGACTATCTAGCCACGTGAGGACTCGCTGAGGCCTGGGGATGCTCCTTCTGCTGGCTGGGCTGCAGTCGTCTTCCCTGATGTGGTCGCTGCAAGGGGCAGCCTCGATGCCAGGGCTGGGGGAGACGCCAGACACCACTCTGCGTTTGCTTCAGTGTGATCGCTGACACCCTCTAGGCAGTACCAGCCTACTCTGGCCTCTGACTTCGGGATGGTCATTTCTTAGAAAGCACCTGGAAAATAACAGCAAGGCAGCTGCCCAATACAGGCCCAGAGGAGCCACGTCGTACACTCACTGATGAGGTCAAACTGCTCATTGCAAAATCTGAAATAATTAGACATCATTGCCTGATTGCATCCTTCCTCCTTCATGTAACATCTTGGATATCAAATTTTAAAAACCCAATAAAAATAGCACATGTTGTCCCCATGCCCCTGTTTTACAAACACTGTTCCTTTCTCTGCAAAGACATGGCTGTGGGAAAGAATAGGGTGTGGGGATTCAGTTCGGGGGCATCTCAGTGGGAAAAATGGGGACGTGTCCCCACCAGACAGAGGAGGAGGTGGGGCTGTGCATGGCGAGCTCCGGGCCCCAGGCGGAGCCTCTGTGCTTGCCCCGCCCTTGTCCTCTGGGTGGAGGGAGGGTGCACCCTCTTCACCCCTCCAGGTGTGGAGGGTCTGTGCTCTGCGGGCACCACGGGCGTCTGTGCAGGTGGCGGGCCCAGGGGAGGCTGCAAGCTGGTGCCCCAACCTGGGACCCTCCAGCCCACCCTTCCCCCCAGACAGCAGAGAAGGGTGCTGGCCACTCTGTGGGCTGAAGACCCTGCAAGGAGGTCTGCTGGCAACCCTGTGGTGCCAGGTGAGAAGCGGGGATGGGGATGAAGGCCCAGTGTGGAAGGGGCACTGAGTCTCACTGGGCCCTGGGTGGTTCCAGGTAGAGGGTCCAGCAAGCCGGCCTGTGGAGCCTGGAAAGGGGGGTGGCCTGGTGCCCCTGCTAAGGCAGCACAGTGATTTATGCCCAGTCCCGGCTCAGAGCCAGGCCTCTGGGACTCCCTGGTGGACAGCCCGAATGACCAAACCAGAGCAGGCTTTTTACGGTCATCTCTTTACCACACATAACATAAACCATACGGGAGTGGGAGCCAGGCGCGGTAGGCAAGTCATAAACAAGGACCCAGAACCGCTGGGCTGCTGAGAGACACCCCACAGGGCCTGTCTCATACTGCCCCCCGCCCCACCTGGTCCCCAGAAGGCTCTTTCTGACCTCAGCTGCTCCAGACTGTGTTTCTGGAAGGAGGGGATGGCAGTGCAGGTCCCAGGAGGCTGAGTCACTTTCCCCTCATCCACGTCAGGTCTCAGCCTCTGTCTGGGCCACGAGGGGAGCACCCAGGCCCCTCCCAGCCCCAGGTCTGCAAATCCTTAAAATTGGGGTGGCAGGCCCTCCTGAGGTGTGGGGACAAGGCAGGTCTTTGCATAATAAATGTCAAGCTGCACAACAGTGAACCCGTCCCGGCCACACGTCCTCTCCAGGTTGAGGGTGCTCAGCGGACACCTCACTTCACCCTCCTTTCTCCCTGGTCCTCTCAGTGAAGCAAGGTCTCTACCTTGAGATGCGGGGAGGTTGCAGGGCCTCACGCACACTGGGAACAGACTGATTCCTGGGGTGAAGGGCGGCTGGTCCAGTTGTTTCCAGGAAGAGTAAGGTGAGCTTTTCAGGACCAGCCCCTGTCTGGTGGACCACATCCATGTCACCTGCTGAGCCCCGACTTCTGCTCTGACCCTCTCCTGCTCATGGACTATTTCTGTCTTCTGATGACTGACCACAGAAGGCGGTGGGGAAGGATGGAAGCGATGATGCTTATTAAACACTAATCCTAACATTCAAACCATGGTAGTCTTCCTATCATGACAAATATTGGCAAATTTGCTTTTCTCTGACCTTGACTTGTTCCTGCAGAACTTGACCCTGCTCACTGGACCATCTCTGCTCGTCACTGTTCACACCGAGTTCCATTTCTCAAAAGAGCTGGCAGTCCTTCCAGCCTCACTCAGCTGGGAACCTAGTGCAAACCCACTGGCAATGCCTTTTCAAGAGTCTGACCACTGAGCTCACTTTGAACGCCACATGCTCACTCTAATACAGTCTCCACCGGCAAGCCCCTCCTTCAGATAAGACCTTCCACCCACTGGTTTAGGGCAAGTGCAGGGTGACTTCTCCCCTTTGATTAGATGCCACTGAATGGCTAGGAGGGTACGTGTGTGCTAAGTTGCTTTAATCATCTCGACTCTTTGTGACCCTATGGACTGCAGCCTGCCAGGCTCCTCTGTCCATGGGATTCTCCAGGCGAGAATACTGGAGTGGGTTGCCATTTCCTTCTCCAGGGGACCTTCCTGACCCAGCACCTCCTGCACTGCAGGTGGGTTCTTTACCTACTGAGCCACCTGGGAAGCCCCCTAGGAGGGTAGGGAAGATAAAGAAAATACTGAAAAGGGGTTTAAGGGGTGGGGGACAGGGGTTTGGGGAGACAGGGAGAGGTTGGTAAGAGTTCAGACTTTCAGCTGTAAATGAGTAAGTTCTAAGGGTCCATAGTACAGCGTGGTGACCTGAGTGATAACGCTGAGTTGTATAATTGAAATTAGTTATGAGGGTGGAACTTAAATTATCTCACATAAAGACACACTTGGAAGGTGACGATGTGTTAATTAACCTGATGGGGGGACTCCTTTCACACTGTGCACGCGCATCAAAGCATCCTTGTGTAGACGTTCACTATCTCACACGTCTATTTGTCAATTACACCTCAATAAAGCTGGGGAGGCAGGTGGAAGAAAAGACCACAAAAATACTGAGAGACAATTGAATTTAGTTTTTCTTTTTCCAATTGTTGATTTTAAAACCTACAACAGAGTACAGATAAAATTTTGGGTAAATAAAAGGTATATTTAACTCCATTTTATGGCCACCTATAATTCAGAAGCAAAGAGGCAAGGGGAGAAAGAAAGTTGGATGAAAGTTATGAATGTGTTGGGACATCAAGGGAAGAAGGTGGAGGGGAAGAGGAAAGGAGAGAAAAAAGAGAGACAGATCCAGAGAGCAAAGTAGGAAAGAAGAGGACAGGCACAGGATTAAAAAAGAAGTCAAGGCATGGAAGAAGTAAAAAAAACCGCCGGGAAATAAAATGACGTGTGGATGCATATGTGCTCAGTCTTGTCCGACTCTTTGTGACCCCGTGGACTGTATCATGCATGGGATTCTCCAGGCCAGAATACTGGAGTGGGTTGCCTTTCCCTTCTCCAGAGGATCTTCCCGACCCGGGGATTGAACCCACGACTCCTGCACAGCATGTGGGTTCTCTACCACTGAGCCGGTGGAGTTTGCTCCAAAATTACTAACCTGGATGGCGGAGGGGAGGAGCCATTGGAAGTGGAGGCAGCCCAGTGGGCCCTGGCTATTTGGGGAACTTGATGATGGGTACCTGGGCTGGGAGTGGGACTCAGGACACTGTTCTGTCAACTTGTAGGTTTCAAAATTCTCTATGAAGATGGAAAAGATTATCCAGTCTTTGGAAGTTAGGGAGCAGTCTACAAAAGAACACCCTCGCCTCTGACAGCAAAGGCTGCATTTGGGGGCTTCCAGGCCCTGACTCGGGCCTGACAACCTGCTAGGGGGGCCTGTAGGACTTACTGAGGCCCCTGTACACACAGGGACGGTGTGTTACAGTGAGAGGATGCGGCTGAAAATCAGCCCAGGGCAGAGACGCCCAGGGTGCAGCGGAGACCTGGAGAGAGCTCCGGTCAGCCCCTCCCTGCAGAGTCAGGGGCTGTTCCCCGGCAGGGCCGGCGAGAGCCAGGGGGGCTCGCAGAGGCCCGGCGTCCTGGCCTTCAAGGGGCTTGACCCCGTGGACACTCGGCTACCCTGAGCCTCCCGCCCTCTGGAGGTCAAGCGGATCCCATGTGTGTGAATCCCCCACAGCAAATCAAGACGTTGGGCTGTCTGCTTTCTGAAGGGATAAAAATTGTCCCCAGATTGCTTCTTGGTGAGGTCATCCTCTTTCCACTCACCCGGGCGGGTCTGTCCTGAATCGTGGTGTTGCAGCTCCTGCAGATGATGGTTCTCTGATTTGGGGGGGGGGCCCTGGTATGGCACCATGGGGGAACACTGTTTGGTCATCTCAGCAGGGGCGGGCCTGAGTGGAGCAGCCACTGGGAACCAGAGCAGGGCACATCTCCCCCTGGAGACTTCTGAGCCCGGCCTGGAGGCGGGACTGACATCCTGGGCAACTCCCCTCCCGTATCCACACTGCTCTGCAGTGATGCCCCAAGGACCACGTGCCCCAGGGTGGATGGACTCTGGCTGCTGCAAAATGGCTCAATGGCCGCCACCAGGACCTTACTTGCACACGGGGAGGAGCCTATCACGGCCAAGGGATATGCTTTCCAACATCGTGCTGGAACCCCTGAGTGGGCTTGTGTCAGAGACGACTTCCAGTCCTATGGGAGCTGACCTGACAGTCTGGAAAGCCTGAGGACAGGTGGGCAGCCCTTGAGACCCTCCCAGTGGACTCTGCTTAACTGAGACACCCCTCTGCCTGCAGACCCAGCCTGGCCGCCCCGCGGCCCCCTCAGTCCCATTTTCCAGCACTGAGCTTCCTCCTGGGCAGCTGGAAGCACCTCTGTGGCCACCACCCTGCCCAGCTCCTCAGCCCAAGGCACAGGCCTCCAAGGAGGAAGAGGTGCCCATAGAAAGAGCAGAGGTGGCCGGGCCCTAGCTAGAACCATCCAGGGCTCGGCTCCCAGCGCTGAGTTTGGAACAGCGACCTTTGATGGGGCAGTTGGGGGTAAAGAAGCCAGGCAGGTCTGGGTGGCCAGGTGGGCCTGGTGGGTCCCCAGCAGTGCCTCCCAGGGCAAACCAGTGACGTGTCCCCCACTGACGCCTCACCCAGTGACAAGGATGCCCATGGCATGCCTTTCCTCACGGGGTTGTGGGCCATTGTTCTTTAAGGAGTGTATCTTCTTTACCCTGCTGGCTGCTGGGGAAGCAGGGTGGACAGTGATTTGTGGTGTGGATGGGGACACACCAGGGCCACCAGTTTTAAATATACCCAGCTCCCAGGAGCAGAAGAGGGACTGGCGAGATGACCCCCTACAAGCCTGTCCCCTTCTGTGCAGTCAAGGACGGGGCAGGGAGGCCACAAAACACGGGGCTCACCCTCCTGCCCTCCAGGAGCAGCGGGTCACTCTGTCCCCCAGCCTTGGAGGCTGTGGACAATGCCCCCTCCACGGCTCAGAACCTGGGGGCCAGCGGGCAGGAGGGCCCCTCTGCTCCCGTGCTGTCTGAATAGTCCTCAGGGTCTCACTCTGTAGACCCGGACAAGCAGGAAGTCGTACTTGGACTTTTTTTTTTTTCTCTGCATTAAATGTATAGAAACAATGTTTTGCAGTTTTATTTTATATGTTTAATTACCGCATGCCTTAGCTTTACCTTGAAATAGAACATTCCATGGTAACTGTTATGAGGAGCTTAAAGCTGTTGGAGGCCAGCGAAATGTGACTGTAGCAAAGTCCAGAAATAACTCTAAGATGGAGAATAAACTGCGTTGAAGCCACACTTCTGAAGGAGCACAGATGGTAATATATAAGCCACTGAAGTAAAGTTCAAGCGGTGTGTAAATGTCACAGGTCCGGGATATTAAAATGCCACGTTACGGCGTGCGCGGGGTGGGCGGGGCTCGGCGTGATTAAGTCCCGGGAGGCAGCGGCGGCACTTCGGGGGATGCTCTCGTGGGCTGCGGGCGTGCGTCACCTGGCTGGCTCGCCATCCAGGGGCGCGGTGGCCAGGGCCTCCGCTGGCCGGGAGACGCCAACGGGAGCAAACGCCCCTCCTTCAGAGCGGTGTCGGGAGGCCAGCCGGACCCTGCCGCTCCCGCCTTGGTCAACTGGATCCCATTCCCGGACGGGTGGGACTCCCGGTGGGACTCCCGCCCACGCACCCCCCAAGCCAACCACTTGGCTGTTTCTCCAGCCCCTAGTTCGTTATTTTTGTATAAATAGAACTAATTCACTTTCCTTTAATCCGACAAGCGTTTACGGAGTACCTGCTATCTGGGGGCTGCGTTTGGTCATTGTCACCTAATTATTTCCCAGTGGAAAGTCAGTAATGAGGACGGAAACCAGGCCCGCTGGGTTGCAATAGGAAGCTTCTGGCTTCCACACGTATAAATCAAGGCCCTGGCGATTGCTGGGACACGTCAGTGTCCAAAAGCACCCAGCGCTGTGTGCGAGGTTCGATTGGCCTGTTCGGTGGAGGGGTGTGCAGATAAACGCGCCCTGGAGTACAGCGATCCCAGCTGCCGGATGAAGGGACCGGCACTGTCTCGTGTGCACGTCCGCTGAGGCTGGAGAAACCAGGGCAGGGGCCTTCTGCCCAAGAGAAGGTGAAGAGCAGCCAGCCAGGTGGGAGATGCCTAACAGGAGTGTTTGCACAAGACGCCGTCCCCTCCTATGATCCCTGTGCCCAGCAAACCCTCAGAGAAGCACTGCAGCGGGCACGTTCATCCCCACCTTGGGCCCCCTGTCTTCCAGGAAGAACCCTCAGGAGGGACCACTCTTCCCCAGGAGATGCCCAGCTCCACGCCCCGGAGCTCAGAGGGGAGGTTTGCTCGGAAGTCTGGCTGAGGTCAGACGATTCTGGGTTTCATCTTCATTGGGGTCGAAGGTTCCCAAGCCATCCTGGCCAGCCTGGGCAGGGGCACGGCTCTCAGAACTCTGCCCACTTGGCTGTCTTGGTTGTGGGAACTCACTGACGGTTGTGAAGATATGCTAGATCATTTTTTTTTTTTATCATTTTCAATCAGGCTTCAGCACCATGAGAAATCTGTGAAAAATATGAGAGCTCCTTTGTTGCAAATAAAGGAATTGTTTCTAGGAGTGGCCCGCCCTGAGCTAGTCCACCATTAATGCAGGGACCCCTCCTTCCCCAGACCCCAGGGCCTCACTCAGCTGAGGGCTGCAGCCCCACTTTATATAACGAGGCTGAAATGCCACCACCTATTTTATTGATCAGCAGAGCCCCTCAGCCACCAAACCGGTGGAGGAGCCCACAGGCTTGTGTCTGAGGGTTTGATTTTTCCACCTGGGCCCCACATTTCCCAGGGAAAGTGGAGAAAATCTTTGGGACGCTGGGTTTAGAGCCTACTGCAGCCAGTGGGGGACACGACTCACTTTTGATGGTCCTGCCAGGCCTCAGGGCCCATGTAACAAGGCAAACAGCCCATCACGTCCCACAGCACCTGCTGAGCTTGCCCGGCCCCTGCAACCCCTCCTCGAGCAGAGGCAGGGGTCCGAGCTGCTCTGAGCATCCTAGCAACCAGATGACAGGAGACAGCACCAGGATCATGCCAAGCTGCTTGCCAACTGACGCCGGTTCAGAAGCGGTGTTGTTCTGGCAAAACCAGTGACAAACAGACATGTTGCTAGTCGGAACCTGAACATTATTGCAGGCCTGCACTGACGTCAGCAATAAACAGTAATAAGATTGCAAACTACTGCTCTTTATAATAAAATTATGCTCCCTTCGACGTATTATAAATCTAATAGCTATTACATCAGCACCATAACTATATATCACGCTTACCTTTTAAATACACACAGGGTATTACATGGCTCAACCGAAATGGCCAGATTTATTGTTACTGGGTAGCCACAGCCCTTATTACGTCACAGGTGAATAACTGGTAAGAACAGAAGGGAGACGCAGCTGCAGGGGCTTTCTGTCCCGAGGCTTTGGGGCAGGGAGGGGCCCAAGGGCAGCAGTGGCTGCTGAGTCCAGAGATGTGCTGGGTACCACGCGGAGGTGCGCACACCAGCTCCTGAGGTCTCGATGCAAAATTAACCTCTAGGTAATCGGTTGGTTCCCAAATGGCCTTTATAAGTCATCTCTTCCCTTCCTAGGAGGCAGTGATTTCAGCAGCCTTGGGGAAGCCCCAACCCTCCCGTCAACACAGAGACGGTCTCTCCGCCCAAGCTGGTGCCCACGTTTTTTTTTTTCCAGCATTTTCTTAAAATCGAGGGCCCAAAGCCTAGGGAAACGAGGGCCGAGGACCAGACCTCTGATTGAACGATGATGAACGAGCATGTGGACATCAGTTTCTATCATGAAAGGAGCCTACGTGCTCACAGAGGAGCCCTAAGTCATCCCTCTTCCCCAGATGCAGACGAGGGGACCGGGGGAGGAGGGGCGCCCAGCTCCCAGGAGGAAAGGCAAAGGTCAGAGACATGGAGAAACCACTCAAGGGCCCCCTCGAGCAGGACACTCAGGGAAGGCTCCTGGTGTCAGCCCAGGCCTGGCCTACCTTGGGCACCGAGGCCCAGCCGCCCAGGCCGAGGCCCCTCCCAGCAGATGCCTGGGATGGGTGATGCCCAGAGTGTCCTCCAGCGAGGCATGTGGGCAGAAGTGAGGGGCTGGAGGAGACACCAGGTCACGCTGGGTTTGGCAGCAGGGTCCCCTTCGTGTCCCAGGGGCACTGGGGACAGGTAAGCTGTCCTGGTCTATGATCCCCGGAGGGCGGGCGTGACTTGTATGCAGAACCGAGTTCTTCTCGCCTCAGCTGAGGTCGAGTCACACCTGTGACCCCCTGGGGTCCCCGACCCCAAAGCCTCAGAGAAGAGGCCTCACGGGCAGGGGAGGGGGTGCGGCCGTCGGGGAACGTCGGCTCTAATGGAAAACCGCCTTGTGCCGACACCCCGAGACTGTGGAGCCCATGGAGTGAGGCTTCAGGTTTGGCACCTGCTCCAGAACCTTCTTGATGAAAAAAGGTTGTCTTCATTAAGAGCATTAATATTCATGCGGCATGGTAATTTTGACACAGAAAAGGTCTCCGTAACCTTTTCTTGTGTGAGAATTTTTTACTTCTCAAGGAAATTACAGTCCAGCAATGACTTAATTAATGCTGGGTTTCTTGGGCAGGTTTGAGGAGCTGTCAGTTTGGGCTCGCCGATCTGTCAACGGGAGCGCGGGGCTGGGGCTGGCGGCGAGGGAGGGGACCGCCACCCCAGGGGCCCCCAAGCTGGGGGGAGGCGCCGGCCCACATTCGTTCTAATTTAGCCACCGGCTCTCCCTAATGCTGGGTCATTTGTTATTGGGACGGAGGGCACAGCTTGAATTAATAATCCATTTCTCACCCCCACGTATTTATTCTTTCAATTAGAATGATTCCGCTCCTAATCTGTTTGGCTCTAAGTCTGGGCGAGGAGTTGCGAGATGGGTGGCCAGGGGCCTGGGAGGGAGCGACCCGCCAGCAGCTTTTCAGGGAGCAAAGGTTTGAAACCATCCTCCTCTTCGAAAAATAAGCTTTCTCCCAGGAAAAGAGGCTGCAATGTGAGGACAACTGGGGTGCTCACAGCCAAGGTCACCTTCCAGGGCCCAGCTGGCCGTTCCTCTCAGGAGAACCCGCCAAGGGAGGCAGACTGGGTGGCGCTGGGACCCTGCACAGGGCACGTGCCCAGCGGCCAGCACCTGCTCTCTGTCCAGTGGGGCCCCCGAGGCCCGGCCGGGGCACCTCTCCTGCCCTAGTGGCTGCCAGCCCCGGCCTCCCGCTGTTGTTTCCTGGGCCCTGGTGTGGACTTTGAGACACTTACAGGGGTGTCTAGAGAGAAGGACTCCCTATAGGGAACTAGCAGACCCCAACTCGGCTCACCCCAGAGCTGAGCGTCATAAAGCGAGGGGGCGGGGATGCTGACCGGCCCCTCGATGGCCGTAAATCCTTGAGCTTCTCTCCAGCCGGACAGCTGGCCCCTGAATGCAGCGTGGCTGCGGGTTTCATTCCCCGAACGCTGGCTGGGCGGGCATGTTGTTCTGCGTCAGCCTCTGGGTGGAAACCCGGAAGACGAAGCCACCCCGGAGCCCCAGGAGCCAGAGACAGCAGGCTGTCCAGTGTCACAGCCAAGCAGAAGCTTCCGGAACGCCGAGGGCCAGGGCCTGCCTCCGCACATGGGTCAGGAGGGAACGATGCTTGCGGTTCACAGCGTCCAAGGGAGAGGAGCAGGAGTGAAGGGTCAGCCTCCAGCCGCAGAGAATCAATCACAAGCGTTCCCAACGTGGGGCTGCATCGCCGAGTCTGTGGCACATAATTTAGAGGCAGCCCTGAGTTCCTCTCTGCGTCCCCGAACATAAACCTGGGACACCGTTAGCCAAAGGAGTCAGCGCCCGGCGGGGTGGGGGGCAGCAGGATTTCAGAGGCCTGTGCACTGCCCCTGCAGGGGTCTCCTCTGGATCGAAACTGATGGAGAGAGGAGGGGAGGCGGGCGGGGGCTCCTGCCCTGCTCCGCCCGTGGGGGGCAGTGTAGCCAACATGGGGGCACCAGCGAGCCTGGTTGGCCTCCGGGGCCACCCCCGGGCTCCTGAGAGGCGTGGAGGCGGCCCCATGCAAGTGGGAATGCTGGCTTTTCAAGGCCTTGCTGCATCCCAAATTTACGTTTTCACAACGTGAAGAACCTTCCCAGGAGGAAGGAAAGGCCCCCTGCCCATCCACCTGTACTAAATTCTCCGGTGAACAAAGTAAGTGCCGCGCAGAGTCGGGTGAGCGCTGACGGCTGCCCAGCGGCTCCAGCCCCGAAGCCCGTCTCCAAGGGCGGAGGATAAATAGTGCATCCTGTGTTTTTAATATCGTTAGGGAACCAAACAGAATAAATATTTCTCACCGCTGGAGAACAACACAGAACACGCTCCGCCTTGTCCAAGGCGGGAGGCAGAACTGGGAGCTGGAGACCACACGGGAGATTCCAGGCCTGGGGTGGTGGAGGTCCGGCGGGATATCGGGGAGCCAGCTCAGGGAGGGCCCAGCAGGGAGAGTCTGTAAATAGAAACGCGTGCAGCCTGTGCGGGGAAATCAGAGAACTCAGCCTCCAGGGAGAGACAACCAGGGACCACCAGCCTGGCTTCCAAGTCACGTGCTTCCTGGTTTGGGATAGTGAAAGTGGAAGTGTTAGTCGCTTCAGTTGTGTCCAACTCTTTGTGACCCCATGGACTGTAACCTGCCAGGCTCCTCTGTCCACGGGATTCTCTAGATAAGAACACTGGAGTAGGTGGCCATGCCCTCCTCCAGGGGGTCTTCCTGACCCAGGACGAACCTGGGTCTCCCGGATTGCAGGCAGATTCTTTACTGTTTGAGACACCAGGGAACCCAGGTTTATGGTAAGGCTACAGTAAATTCCTACCCTCTCCGGAAAACACCCCCCAAACTTCCCTCCCACCCCCTGGTGCTTCAAACATTTATGAAGAACCAACCAAGTGCCAGCACCAGCGTCACCTGAAGTTAATAACAGAATGGAAGGGAACCCCTCTCCTCTTTTTGCAGAAGCCAGACTGAAATTTAGGCCCTGAGGTCCTCGGGGCCCCTCGATCCTGGGTTGGGGGTGTCTGCCATCATGAGAGGGTTGTTCAAAATGGAACTTCCCCTTCCTCTGTCTCTAACTAAGGAGAGAGCACGGCAACCCCGAACACGTCCTGGAGGCCACATCAGGCTCTCTGCCGTTGTCACCACACCACTGACCCCTCACCAGCTGGTCCAGGACCTGGCCTCAGTCCCCGGACGCTCGCAGAGCTGACTCCGGCTGTACATGAATGAACACACCCCGCACAAGCAAAGCCGCCTGTGGCTCCTGTCGCCGGAGGAGCAGAGTGAGAGAAAAGAAATCTCCACCAAATCAGGAGGCTTTGTGCGTGGGGGGCTGAGAGCTGAGGTCCCGGGGGTCAAGTGGAACCGTGTGCTATGTGTGAACCCCCCGGTGGCATGTTTGAACTGTCGGGGGTGGGAGCTCGTGGTCAACTCCCAGGCTGAGGCTGGCTGGGAAGGGGTCAGGGTCCACTGAGGGATGCGCGAACAGTGGGCAAGTAGCAATGACTCCCAAGCAGGGAAACCCCCCGGCTGTGGGCAGGGACCACCGCGGGCGGCAGGCAAGGAACCACCCCACCACCGGCTTCCACGCTGTGGGGTACATGCTGCACCTTGCCAATACCACATCCCTACCGACGAAGGAACCTGCTTGTGTTCAGGTAGCAGGCACAGATCTCTTGATTCTAGGGAAGCTGGTTCCTTCCCTCAGCCCCAAGGAGAGGATTACAGTTCATCTGTATGAGTAACTGGGTGATATATGTGTCAGTGTTGGGTCTAGGTCTTCTGGCCCCTCCTCTGCCCCACATCTGTGCAGGGCACTAAGGCCATCACGGGGCGGAATCGGGCCTCTGCTGCCACCGTCAGAGCACACGGAAGGACTTCCGCTTACTTCCCACTCTGTGGGACTTTGTTTTTCTCTGAGGCGTACGGAATGCCCTTGTGTCCAGAGCAGAGAGGCCGGAGTGGAGACTGAAGTCGCCCGAGGCCCCCTGGAGCCCGACCCACTTTATTTCCGAGGCCCCTCCAGTCTCGCTCGCAGCTCGTGTGACCTCGGGGCTGAGCTCACCCTCGTCCACAGACCGGACTGGGGCCAGGGGCCGGAAAGGACGAGGCGGTGGGAAGGACGCGGGTCACCAGCCCCGCGGCCCGGAGCGCCTCGGCCTCGACCCAGCGCCAAGCACGCCTCGCTTACACAACCTACCATGGACAGAAATGTTCCTGCAACCACACTCGTAATTCCCCCGTTGTGTCATAACTGCGGGGTTGTACTTCATAGCGGTGACATCCTAGCCTAGAAGTATGATACCATCCTGCGTGTAAATGCTGTTTTTATTGTCAAAACACTTCCCGATGCTTGCTCTTATTTCAGAACATTCTCTAGGAAGGCGGAGCTGCACGCACCCGCAGGTGGGCCCATGGGCAGAAAGGGGACGTGTGGCCCAGGTGGGTGAGGGGTCTCAGGCAGTGCAGTGGCCAGGCGTCGCCAAAGCCCATGGCCCCCAGCCCCCAGATGGGCTCTGGACCCCTCTGGGTCCCGTGGCTGGCAGAAGCCCTCAGCCTGGAGACCCCCGCAGGAGGGCGGACAGCCTTGGTTCCCTGCTGCTGGCCCCCCACCAGCCCAGAGTCCTGAACCTCTGGGAACTGAGGCCTGGCTCCCAGGCCCTGTGCTGGAGCCTCTTTTATCGAACGAAAGAAACTTCCAGAGCCGGGAGTGAGCCCAGACGGGCCAGAAGCCCCTTCTCTTCTCTGCAGCCTGTGGCCTCCCGGCTGTGCTCTGGGCTCCCACGGGCGTCGGGGGCCCGCCTGCCTGTGCTCCAGGTGCCTGTGGGTCTCGGGGGGGTGGGGCACAGGGGTTCTCTGGCTCTGGGGGCTCCCCTGTCGCTCTGCTCTCTGTGCACCCCATCCTCGGGGCGGGCTCCCCTGGGGTCACAGGTTCAGGGGACCTCTGCCCCAAGGCTCTCATGGGCTCCTGTATCTGAGAGGCCCCCAGCCCCGGGCCTTTCTCCCGCACTCCCCGCCCACCTGTACCCGGGGCTCCAAGCGCTGACTCCAGAGAACTGAAATGGGTCATCACACCCCCCCAGGCAAGCCAGCGCCCTCCCGACCGTCAGGCTTCTTAGGAGTCCAGCACCCCTCCTGGCCTGAAAGCCTGGGCTCACCTCCGACCCCTTCAGCTCAGCTCACCCCAGCCCCTCCCCAGGCGCCCGCACACCGCGCGGGCTGGGAATGAACACAGACAGCTGGACCGCACCGTCAGCAGCACAAGCAGCACGTGCGATGAACGTGAGAAGCAGGCGGGAGCCTCTGGTTTCATCCACAGACAAGAAAAGGCCCAGAGAGGGGCAAGGCACTGCTCAAAGTCACAGCGCTGAAGATGGGCTGATGAGCACAGGACTCCAGAATCCTTACCCCCAAGGCAAGTGCTCCCTCTGAAGGTTTGCATGTCCCTCCTAAGATGCCTGGTTGAGCAGCAGACTTAGCACACAGGCGGAAACCTGCTTGTCCTGTAACCTTCAAGTCCTGCACACACAGAAACACACACATACACACAAACACACATACACACAACATACATCGAAATACACACATACACACAAACACACACATATATACAACACACACATATACACAATAGACACAAACACACAGAAACACACAGATACAAACACATACACACAACACAGAGAAATACACAGAAACACACACATACACAAACACACAACACACACATTACACACAAACATAAACACACGCAGTACACAGAAACATACAAACACACAACATACAAACATGTAACACACACAACACAGAGAAACACACACAATACAAACACACAAAAACAAACACACAACACACAACACACATACACACAACACACATAATACACACAAACACACAGAAACACACACAACGCATACACACAGAGAAACACACACATACAAACACACAACACACAAACACACACATATACACGTTTGCTGGTAGGGCGATCAGCACCTCAAGATTTCTGGGAGTACAACACAGGCCTGGGCAAATCCTAAAAGCCACTAACGGTAAAAACGAATCATGGTCAAATCAGAAACTGTTCCTGCAGTGAGGTTAGAACAGGCCTTCTTTAGGTAACGCGAAGTGCGTACGTCCTGGCCGTTTTCATTTCGGCCATGGACTCACACCCTGCTTTCTAATTTCCTGGAGGAAGACGTGTCTGCGTTTAATCTGGATCCTTTCCGCTCCCCGGTCCGCTCCCTCCTGCTGCCCCGGCCGCCAGGACATCTGATTTTTCACTTGCTGATTTAGATGCTCCTATGACACATCCAACCTTTTAAATAAATCATTCATTTTTCTTAAAGGTTGGCCATGTCACGGTGTTGTGATGCGCCCAATTTTTAAAATAACTGTTTATTTGATGTCAGCTACGTCAGACATAAAAATAAATGTGACTTGGTGGAATGTAAAGGAGATTTGATATCTGATTTGGAATTTTCCCCGCTGGGCGTTTAATGATTTGGGGAGATTTTGGCCAGGCTCAGGGGAAAACGGGAAATTCTGTATCATGTGGCTTCCGGGGCCCCGACTTTCTGAGGCCTCCTCCCCTCTCTGAGGCCCCAGGCGCTCCTGCCGGCCCAGCCTTCTCTCTCTTCCCCGCTCCTGACACAGCCTCTTGGGGAAGCGACATCACTCAGAAGGCGCTGTGCTGGCCCCAGGGAATCCTGCCTTGTCAGGCTGGGCCATGCTGGAAGCAGGCTCACACAACGCACGTTTGTCACAGGGACAAGAACTGGGCATATCTGGAACCTAAGACCTGGCCTCTAACCAAGACAGGAAAACTCAGAGGTGTCTGAAGCAGAGATATGGGGCAAGAGTTAGGAAGAACAAACTAAAATACAAAACAACTAGGCGTGTTCAGTCGTGTCTGACTCTTTGTGACCCCATGGACTGTAGCCCACCAGGCTCCTCTGTCCATGGGGTTCTCCAGGCAAGACCCCTGGAGTGGGTGCCATTCCTCCTCCAGGGCATCTTCCTGTGCCAGCAGTCGTGCGTGTCCTGTGCCTCCTGCACTGACAGGAGCCATCCCCGCTGAGCCGTTGGGGAAGCCCAGACACTAAGTATGCTGAAACTAAATTCCACTGGAGACTAAACTCCAGCATAAAAAGACAAAGAAGGCAGGGAGAACACGAGGAATGAGCCCCCCGAAACGATGCCCTAACACCCTCGCACCTCCAGTCTGCATTTGTTCTCATGCACATGCCTCGGGGGTTATGTTTCTATTTCAACTTGCAGATGCGGAACATGCACACCTATGCCTGTGCTGGCCTTACGTGATATATAACGGGAGCACCGTGATAAGGAATATGCTATTTTATTGCAGAAAGCCTAACGTAGTGAAGTGAAGTGAAGTCGCTCAGTCGTGTCCGACTCTTTGCGGCCCCATGGACTGTAGCCTACCAGGTTCCTCTGTCCATGGGATTTTCCAGGCAAGAATACTGGAGTGGGTTGGCATTTCCTTCTCCAGGGGATCTTCCCGACCCAGGGATCGAACCCAGGTCTCCTGCATTGCAGGCAGATGCTTTACCCTCTAAGCCACCAGGGAACATGATGCTGGACATTATTAGATTCTTAACCTCCGTTTATGAACTGAGTCTGCCGCAGCATCACAAGGCCAGCTGCAGGCTCTGTGAGTGACGGGCTCACAGTGACACTCACAGAGACCCTCTCAAGCTGTCCTGACCGCTACTTCCATGTTTTTGTTCCATTCCTAGGAAGCCCCACCCACAACCGCAGTGAGACGCCCGCTCCACAGCTGAGAAGAAACAGTGTGACCTCACATGACCGGTGTTAAGGACCACGTGGCCATGAACTTTAACTTGGGGACTTTCCTTGCTCACGTATAATGGCGGCTAATGTACCACCGTCTCAGTCTCCGTGAGCCGATGGTGGCCAGAAGCCAGAAAGACCCGTTTTCAGCTCTGGTCTCATGTTTTCAGATAAAGGCAAGTAGAAAAAGGCAGGAATCCTAAAAACCAACCAGGTTCAGGGTAGCACAGCGGATGGGCAAGGAACACGAAGAGCAGCGTTGCCAAGTGGGAAACTCCAAAGCCCCAAAGGACGAGAAGACACTCTCAGCCCCACTGGCAAGCAGAGAGCAGACAGCGAGATGGGCAGGAGACACATGAATACGGTTGTTTGTCAGGGAGCAGGAGGAAACGAGATCAAAGGGATAAACGGAAAAACCAAACCAGAGAGGGGCCTTGCAGCGACTGGTGACAGCAATGTCCCATGAAGAGCGTGACAAACTCAGCCCCCTCAGCAGACACGGACAGACAGAAACCAGGAATTTAAAAAATTGAAGCGGGGGGCAGATTTTTGTCTACCAGGTGAATATCCAAACACAATCCTATTTCTGCATACCAGCAACAAACACAAAATGGAACTGTAAGGTGGTCGCGTTTACAATACTGTCAAGGTCATCAGTTCACTAGATCATCTAGAAATAATCGAATAAATATCTAAAACGAATCCAAGAAATATCAAGAAATAATCTAATAAAACACATGTAAGCCCTTTGTGCCTAACAGTTTAAAACACTTTAAAAAGAAAAAAAATTGAGAGATAAAAATACAGGGACATATTGTGTTCATGGATTGGAGGACTAAATATTTAAATGATATTAATTTTCCTCCTTGGACTTTAAGGGGATCAAAGCAGTCCATCCTAAAGGAAATCAGTCCTGAATATTCACTGGAAGGACTGATGTTGAAGCTGAAACTCCAATACTCTGGCCACCTGATGCGAAGAACTGGCTCATTGGGAAAGACCCAGATGCTGGGAAAGATTGAAGGCAGGAGGAGAAGGGGACGACAGAGGATGAGATGGTTGTATGGCATCGCCGACTCAATGGACGTGAGGTTGAGTAAGCTCCAGGAGTTGGTGATGGACAGGGAAGCCTGGTGTGCTGCAGTCCATGGGGTTGCAAAGAGTCAGAGACGACTGAGCGACTGAACTGAATTTTCCTAAAATTGACATTTAGGTTAAATATAATCGCAATCAAACTTGCAGGTGTTTTTCTTTCCCTGTGGAAAATGACAAAGATGATTCCAAAATTCATATATGTATGCAAAAGGCAAGGAGAAGAATGAAGCAATCTTGAGGAAAGGATGGACTCAGGACCATAGCTGGCTTTCTCTGGATGTTCCAGTTGGAAGAGAAGACCAAACTTAGGGATGCTGCCAGCTGTCAACCAATCTTGGGCCTTTGGTGCCAGTTGTTACAGAAGTTACTGAGTAGCTTCTGGGGTTGTTGTTGGTGAGAGCCATCCGACTGTTTATTTCAGTCAAGGGGACTGGCTTCCTGGGCAGGGTGCTGCAGGTGTGGGTCAGAGCCCCACCTTATATATGGCCTGGCCACCGTCCATCTGCACGTTCCCTCTCTCAGACGCACCAGTCTAACAGTGTGAGCCCCCTGCCCCGTGCCGTGGGCGACCTCACAGACGCAACATGCGTGCCCTGCTCTGCACGGTTCCGCAGCACCGAGTACCGAGCAGGCGGGATGAACCGCGGTCTTGGGCCCTGTGTGCTGTGACTCACGGGGACAGGAGAGGCCACGTCCTGTTTCTGGTCACGCAGCTGGGTTGAGTCTCTGGAAATGCACAGAGCTACCCACGGGCAGTGTGTACACTCTGCTGTGCACAACTGTACTTCAACAGAACATCTGAGAAGTTAGTGGGGAGAGACAGCCATCGAGCTCCACTGGTGAGATTCCCAAGATGTTACAAAGGAATTCCACGGGTTGCTTCTTTCGTGAAATATTTTGCCAAAGACGGACAGTGCTTCAAGTGTCCTCCCGACCTAGGAGAGTTGTCTTCCCTCGATTTTTCAGAACTATTAAGAGTAGGGACTATAATTCCAATAGTTTTGGTAATGGCAGAATTTTCACCAGGGCCTGTGTGCAGAATGAGTGAGGGCCTGGGCGGGGGTGTGTGTGGCAGAGGCTGTGACAGGAGCCCCCCAGGTAGAGGGAGAAGAGCCCCAGCGGGTGTCCAGGGACGGCCGCGCGTTCAGATGGGAGTCTAGCTGCACCACAGCGGTCCCCTCCCACGGATGCACGTGAAGGTGCGGGTGTCGTCCGAGCCTGCATCCGAGCCTCCGTCCCCGGGCTCCTGGGGTTGGAGAAGTGCTACCGTACTCAGTCCCACCTCTGGTCCTCAGCTTCCCCACCTGGACAGGCTCCTCTTCCACCTGCGGAATCGTAACCATCCTCGGATCCACCGAACCCTCGTTCCTGAGCTCACGGCCCACGCCGTGACACCCGTACCTCCCCATGGCGTCCCCAACCTCGGCAGCGTTCCCACGCAGGCTGAGGACAGAGCCTGGGGCCCGTGCTGACGGCGCACCCCGGGTTGGGCCTGACCCATCTGGGCACCTCCGCGGTCCTCTTCCCCATGTGGGGGTCCCTCGACTCCACCACCCCCTCTGGAGACCACGGGCCAGGCACACTCGCTTCCACCCTCTGAGCGTTCCTGGCTGACTCAGTGTGTGTTCACAGCTGTCATTACTGTTGTCTCCAGCTTGCTAACAGCATCCCATGGTGATGGGAATAACAAAATATGAGTTTCAGACTTTGCAGAACATTTTCCCTCGAAGGAGCTCAGCATACTCCTGTTTGTCCACAGAGCCACCTCATTATATTCACGGAGAAGTAGGGGAGAGGGGTACGGAAGTGCAGAGAACCTTCCAGAAGGGCCAGCACACAGGCGGGAGACCAGGCCCAGGGCCCCGCCCTGAGGCCCCCGTCTTCCTGCCTGAGGCTGCCCTGACTCAGACCCACCAGGCTTGTCTCTCTGGGTTGCGGGTGGGGGTTCTGGTGGCCGGGTCACTATGAACGTGGCAACAGGATCAGGCCTTCAGCCTCCGCCTCAAAGATTGCCCGCTGCTCAGAAGACCCAGAGCACACCGTCCCTCCCTGGCTGCTGACCAAGGACCCAGCTTCTCAGGCCTGGGACAGCGCTCACCCTGCTGCAGGGCAGAACCTTCTGGAAAGAGCCGGTTGGATGGGTGATGTCTCAGAAGCTCAGAGGCAGACATCCCCAAAGCCCACGGGGTTGCTGCTTCTCCCAACACACTTGCACTGACACACACACTCAAGCATACACGCTTACTCTCACGCACACACAGGCACGCACACCCCAGGCCCTGGGGTTGAGGTCATCTTGACGAGCCTCCTCCACCCTTCACACCCTTTGGTTCTGAAAGCCATCGTCTCTGCCTCCACGGAGAAGATGCTGGTGGACTCTCTATTCAGCCTCAGTTGTCTTCACTTTGTCCTAGAAATACGCTTCCCACCTCCCCCCACCCCACCTCCCCAGCCAAGCGGTGAACATATAAATCTCATCCTTGAGAGCAGTGGGTCTGAGGACTCCCTTTCACCCAGGTCCCGGGGGAGCCATAAAGAATTGAGAGGCTCAGAGCAAAAAGGTCTAGGTGGTAGTGGTGGTGGGGGGGAGGGGCCCGGAGGAGAGGGGGCACCTGGAAACCGGGGAGAGAGAGGGAAAACCGTGGCCTCAGAGATGAAGTGATTTACACTGAACAACACTCAAAATGACCTTTGCAATTGGTAGTAGGCAAGTCAAGGGGCTGAAATGCGGACTTGAGTCTGCTTTGTGGCTTGAAAAGTGGGAAATCCGAGAGAGAGAGACAGGGGTCGTGGTGGGGTGATCTCTATGGGAGAGGAAAGCTGAGCCGGGAAAAGGCTTGTGTGGAAGGTGAGGACCAGCAGCTGAGGATGGCCATCAGGGGCGGTCTCTGGTGAGACACTTCTCCCAGGAGAGGGGAGAGGCTGTGTTGAACCTGAGGGTAATACATAGAGTGATTTAGGTGCGTGCTGGTGGAAACATCCAGAATGAACCCGTGTACATACCTGTGCAGATAAGGCACAGTCATGTCTCCTGGGAGGTGTGCTCAGGCCTTTGTAGACTAGATGTTGCTCTGGCCCGGCCACCCTGATCTGCCCTGGATAAAACCCTCAAGGAAGAGCCAATCTTTGCAGCCAAAGTGGCTCCTCTGGAGAAGAGTGCATTTCCACCTTTTCTCAGCTCGTTTTGAAAACAGCCGTCGTGATTGCCTCCCTTCACGTCACTCTGGCAAAGCCCAGCTTTTCACCAGGGTTTCATTCCTAGCCTTGAAGGACATGAGACATTTGCTAAAAAATATTTTTGGTAAATTTAAAGAAAAGCTTAAAAAAATAACTTCGGACTCAGATTAAGGAATGAAAAAGTGCATAGGCCTGTTCTGTGGGGATCGTGTAAGTGAATTTGTTTATTGTAAAAACCATGAGGTGTCCGAGTGGTCTGACTTGAAGCCAGGAGGAAGGGAGAGCTTCTTGCCCGGCTTCTTTGTTTGAAAGACAACATCTTCCTCATTCATCTCCCCCAGATTTCCAGAGAAACGAAACTGGCCAAAGACTCCAGATGTTAATTTTCAGGTTGCCACGGTAACTCGTGACAATCCTGGAGACCCTCCAATCCACTCTTAGAAGGCAGTGCTCATGCACAGGCTGTGGGCCCGGCGGTGATGGTCATGGGTGGCCTGCTCTCAAGGAGATCAGTTCCAGGTGGACATACAGCCGACAGGCAACAAGAGGCAAGTTACTTCTCGACACTCAGGGACAAGGGGGCCACTTTCTAGTTGGTGGTTAGGAAGGTCTCACGAACACAGCAAAGACTGGGGCTGAGAGTGAATGGGAAGAGAGACTGGCCCTGATGAGGGGTACCATCTGAACCTTCCAGTACATAGGCCTTGACCCAAAAGATGGCATGCCTGATAGAACATGTTTCTGTGAATCCAGAATCCAGATCAGAGTCCTGGGGAGTCCTCCAGAGGTCAACAGGGCAGCCACCTGCTACTGTACAAAATTGAGAGGTGGGTGTTTCAGGGAGTCAGTTCACATTCAGCCCAGTTTTCCTTGGGTTGGAAGAGCCATCCACCTTCAACTGCCCAAAACAAGCAACAACAACAATGGTTTAAGAAGAGAAAACATTGAGAAGACTTGAGACAGAAGCCTGCCACCATTCTGGCCCCTGAGTGCTGCTGGCCACCATTAGCACACTGAGGAAATTTTCCATTCCACGCAAAATGCAGGACCATGTGAGCTAGTGGGCTCATCCTCCAAGCAGGAGTCCAGCACCGGACAGGGTCCTCAGGGCCAGAGGCTTCAGAGAGGATGGCAGGAGGCTGTTTTAGGAGAGATACGGGGTGGGCCGCTCCCCCAGTTGCCCTCCCCGGTCCCGAGCCTGGGCAGCCTCCCCTCACCCAGGGCCCTTGCCGCTGACCCCACCCAGCTCCGCCATCACAGCAGCACCCACCAGTGAGCAGATTCCAGGTGTCACAGGTGGAAGAGTACATGAGGGAGGGAGGCACCTGGAGAAAGTGCAAAGGGGCTGGCAGTCATCTGTCCCTGCCGAGGAAACCAGCCTGGCTCAGCATCTGGATTGCACGGCACCTGAACGCCGCTGGCCACCACCGCACGCTGGCCACCACCACACGCTGAGAAGGGCGCTAGCCCTCGACCTCAGGGGCGGGGACGCAGGGCCATGCCACTGGGCACCCTCCCCCTGGCTGCAGGGCAGGGAACCCGCGAGGACCTGCTGCCCAGAAGCAGCTCAGGGCAGAAGCACAAGTCACCATCTGCCTTCAGATGGCAGGACGGGAACCTGGGCTTCTGCCGCCTGCTCCCCGTCCATCAGGCTGCAATGCTGGGGGCCTGGACGTGTGCAGATGCAGGAGGCGGGGAAGGCCAGGGACCATTCCAGATGAATGGCAACAGCGGCAGGAAGAGGGAGAGGCCAGCCCAAGCAATGAGTGTAGCCCAGCCTCCTATGCCCTGGGAGGACTCGGGCCACTCAGGCCCAGCAGGCGGGTGGACTGGGTGCAGACTTGCTGACTGGAAGCAGGTCTGCTCGGAGGACCGAGTGAGCAGAGAGCTGTCCCAGCACCACAGGGGCTCCACGGCATCCCCACGTCCACTTGCTAGATATCAGAGCACCGCAGACCCCGATCTGGGACCACAGCCTCCCTGGAGCTGTCCCATGCAAGACCACACCCTCCCGGCCAAGAGGGTGCCTGTGTCCTGTCCCACCCAGATGTGTCGGCACTGGTGAGTGCGAGCCTTCTTCCTGAGAGCGTGGAAGTGACTGGAAATTCAGCCTCAGGGTGGCTGGATACCTGCCGCTCTTTCCAAGGCCCCCCTCCCCCCCACACCAAGACTTGCTCCGTAACGATCCACACATCGTTGGCTGGATCTAAGCTGATACGGATGCTTCCTGACTTCCGAGGTGCGGAGGTGTGAAAGCGTGCCTTCTCCACCAGCTATGCCTGGAATTATTTCCCTCCTCGTGGTGTGGCTCTCTGGTCTCCAACGTACCAGCTTTACCCCACCCACACCAGGGACGCAGCTGTGTGTACGAGTGGACTCGTGGTCTGGACCGGACGGACGTCTGCTGCTTCATATGCCGGTAGTGTCAAAGATCTCGCTCCAGAAAGGTCGTGATCGTTCAAGACCGCCATGGACACCGAGATTTCTTGTCATGCGTATCAAGGAAGGAATAACGGGTGGAATAAGTAGCACTGGCCCTGGACCTCAGGGTGAGAGGGAAATGGGGAATGAGCGCACAGAATTCTGATCTTAATAGAACATATTTAATCTGCTGCCACAGGCACTGAATATTATGCTTTCCTTAAAACTGATAATCACGAGTGAAGAGGAAATCTGCCATCCACTCCTGTTGACCAAAAGCTCAAAAAGTCACCTTGACATGTATGACAAGACCACGTGTGAACCCGGCTCAGTGTTTGTTGACGTTTGGTCCCAAAGGAAAGTAGGAAAGTGAAATCACTCAGTCTTGTCTGACTCTTTGCAACCCCATGGACTGTAGCCTATCAAGCTCCTCCGTCCATGGGATTTTCCAGGCAAGAGTGCTGGAGTGGATTGCCATTTCCTTCTCCAGGGAGATCGTCCCGATCCAGGAATCGAACCCGGGTCTTCTGCATTGCAGGCAGACGCTTTACCGTCTGAGACACCCCTCCTTATCACGAAATTCCACCACAAGGGGGAAATAAGGTGGGAAATGTGTGTTGGCCACTTGACACACAGTAAGAATCGTGTGCAAGCTGCATCTACTGCTCAACTTGTGTCAAAGATTTTTGTTATTTGAGAAAATGATGACTAAAAACATGGAAAGGAATGGAAATAATAAGGAAAACTGATGCAGAATAAAAGACTCGTGTGTTTGCCCCCTCACTCACCACAAGGCCGGCTGAGGGCCCAGAGCATCTAAGGCCGCGCTCACTGCCGAGCGCAAAGGTGTCTGTGCCCTTGAACTGATGCTCTGCTGGGGAAACGGAGATGGAGGATGAGCCCCTGGGCTCCGGGAAGGGCAGAGGGCAGGGACTGGGAGGGCCTGCACAGCTCACACTGGGCCCTCCCTCCCCACGTGCCCAGAGACCGTGTCCTGACGGCAGGGTGGGGGCGCCCTGCACCCCGGTTAAATCAATAGTGTCACGGCCAGAGCCCAGCGCCATCTCGCAGCGCCTCCCTCTCAGGGAGGCTGTGACTTGCGGGGTGGCTGTGACTCCTCTGGGTTAGCAGGGAGGTGATAAGCTGCGATGCCAGGCTCTGTAAGTGGCCACTCTGGCAGCTCTGACGGTAGAACACCCTCACCTGCGCGCACCAGCACGGGGCAGAGGCCAACCGTGCACCCAGCTCGGCGGCCACGTTTCCTTTCCGGCTCAGGCCTCGTTTTCAGACGGGTCAGGATGGCTCCGAGGACCTGCGAGGCTCTGGGGGGTGGTGGGGCCCCCCAAAGGCCGTCCCGCTAAAAAGACCTCTCTCCCAGCCACCTCCCAGGCCAGAGCCGCCGGCTGTCCCAGACAAGCCTGAATGAAGTTCCAGGTCTCTACACAGGAACCCAGCGTAGAAATGAAACCCAAACCTTGACTCTGTGCTGCGCTTCTCCTCCTTCTTAGAAAGTCATTTGACGAGTAACACGAGCCATCCTGGAACGACTGGAAACGCTGCCAGTGTGGACCGGTCCACGCACTCCTGTTTATCCCGCTGATAAATGGTCTGCTCCTGACGCTGAAAGTCACGCTGAAATTAGCTCATTTTAAAAGAATTTATTAAAAGGTATTGAAAATGCAGAGCCATGGAGTAAGTGAATGATTCTCTGACTGAGAGGCTTATCATAGATTTATTTCCTTCTCCCAGCAGGCCTCTGTGGCCATGTGATGGCTGGGCGGTTCTGTCCGGCTCCTGGTTGGGTTCACAGTGTTGTACACGCCCTGCATCCAACCGAGAGACGAGACCAGAATCCCGGGCTGAGCTGGAGTGACGAGGTTCTCATGCTTGTTTCTCCAGGTGAGGATTCCTCCAGGGGCCTCTGCTTCACTGACTTTGCAGACCTGAACCCAGGAAGCAACCGTGATAAGTGACTCACCTTATTTTCATAACATGGTGCAGTCTCCCATCTGTTGGCACCCAGGAGGGCTCAGGTGTCAACAGCACTGGCGTCCATTCTGGACACCTCCTCTCAAAACCTTCAGGCAGTGCCTTCTCCCACCCAGACCTTGTGCATCCCTCCTGGGGATACAAGTTGTTCTTACACTGAGTTCTCTGTTCCTAGTTTCCATCTTCTTGGCCTTTTGTCTAAGATCGAGAGGCCTTTGTTTTTTGCCTCTGGGTTTGATCCCTGGGTCGGGAAGATCCCCTGGAGAAGTGAATGGCAACCCACTCCACTAATCTTGCCTGGAGAATCCCATGGACGGAGGAGCCTGGTGGGCTGCAGTCCACGGGGTGGCAAAGAGTCAGACACAACTGAGCGACTAACACATCAGGTATTAGAAAACGTTCCAGCTTTCTCCCAACCTGCTGGCTGGCAGTGGGGCCCCTGGGGATGCACCCTTCGGGGACAGGGCTGGAGGGAGGCCTGGCTCTCCCTTCGGGGCCCGTGAGCCCCCGGGCGCCCACATCCTCTGCCTTCACTCCCTCCTCCTGAGTCTCCGCGATGTTTATTTCACCGGGCAACTTTTCACAGTGACAAACCATCATCCCATGATTGAACTGAGCTCCGATTATGGAAATTGCCAAGAGGCCCGACGGAAGGAGAACGTGACGTGATGCCTCTCTGAGGTCAGGGCCGGGTCCCTGCTGCGGGCTCCCGGGTGCATGGGGCTCTGGACGAGGGCGCAGGACACACATGGGGCACCTGCGTCAGGCCACACACCGCCCGCCGCGCCCCTGCCGCCCCGCCCGGCCCTGCTCCATCTCCAGCTATGAGCGGCACCAGGTTTCCCGTCAGCCGCTGCCATGTCTCCAAATGGCTTTTCAGTGTCAGGCATATCAGGAAATTAACTCATCAGGCAGTGACAGCTGCTAATTTTTTCCCCTTACATGTCAGATGGATCGCCCGCTGAAGCTAATAATGAATCACCAATCCCTGATTAGAAGGTGCTTCCGAAACGTATAACTGCCATCTGAGCGAACTTTTTCCTTCATGTAAAATGATATCACCCTAGAGGAGCAAAAAAGGGATTGTATCCTTTAGCAAGATGGAGCAGGAGGAGGCTACTCGAATGCGAGGGCCGCTCTCTTCCATGGTGGGCTAAAATTCAACAGGAAGAGGAGGGAAGACTCCCCGCTCTTTCTGAGGTTTACTCCACGAAGGGCCTTTCTCCTTTCCTCATTCTCCTCCCAGAACCTGCTCTGGGTTAGGATTCGAAGCTGGTTCTTCAATTCTTTCCTGACACCATTGTTTTATGTTCAGGATCACGATAGATGTGCTGTGACCGAGATGCAAACGCTCCCTGCTGTTAGGGAACTTCCCACAGGCCCAGCTACCAGGCAGCCGGGCCCTGCTGCACAGAGCGGGGCTGGGGCTGAGCCGCCATTGGGTGTGACCAGGGCCAGGCCTGGACCTCTTTGTGCTCTGTGCAGTGGCCTCTCAGCACCAGGAGGCTGAGCAAAGATTCACTGAGGCTCCTCCGGGGTGTCTTCTAGCGCTCTGGGCTCATGTGTCTGGGTTGAATGGAATTTTCAGGGCTCCACTGATACCATCTTACAGTCACTTGGTTCTCAAAGCCAAGAAGCAAATGAATGCTCTCTGCATCTCTCAGGAGATGCAGGTCTGTCTGTTTGTGGGTTCCCTGCCTGTGGGGGGACTTGGTTCTCAAAGCCAAGAAGCAAATGAATGCTCTCTGCATCTCTCAGGAGATGCGGGTCTGTCTGTTTGTGGGTTCCCTGCCTGTGGGGGGCTTGTTTTGGAGGACCCTCCCTCCCTCTGCTCCAGGCCTGAGGCAGCCCCGAAGGATGCCTGGCTGAGCCACACACCTCATTTAAGTGACCTTACACGGCCAGAACTCCCTTTGTACGGAAAAGCTCTTGCGAGCTCTTCATAAACACAAAGCCTTGCCCACCTTCCGGCCTGGAAGCTGGAAACCTCAGCCACTTCTGTATTCTACCTTGGACTGAGCAGTCCCAGCCTCCCCACCAAAGGTCCTGGCCGGGGTTTGATAAGAAGCTGTTCCTTCTGGGCCATGGTCTCCAAGTAAACATTTCTGTTGCTCTGCTTTTCACTGCTTCAGAGTTGTGTTGTCTTCTCCAGCCCAACCTCCAGGAAGCCTCAGGCTCCTCGCGTGCGCCTCATGGAAGATTGTGCTTCAGGGAACACGCCGGCACGGCGATGGGCCGTGCCTCGTTATTCCAAGGCCCACGCTTCTGTACGTGTTTCTTCAACACCCTCACATTCCAGCAGTTGTGTAATGAGAGAGAAGAGAGAGACCACATTAACCCAGCTCTACAGGTAATTACAGGACACAGGAGCCTAGTGAATCCTCTGCAATCCTTCTGAGCCTTGAAACACCTTCTGGACAGTTTTTTTTTTTTTTTTTTAATGCAAAGGCCTGCTCTTTTCATTGTGCATACAACACGATTGCTGGTTTGACACTGCAGGCTACACTGGTTTTATGAAGGATTAAATGCCACCTGAGACATATTTATCCTAAATAAATCACAAACGGTAAACTGCAGCATGTCAGTGTCAACACCCAGGACTGCAGCAGAAAGGTTAGCCATACAGGACTAAGCGCGGTTAGGAATTAGCATCCAAGCTGAAGGCTGCGGTCTGCAGCCAACGGGAGGAATGATCAAGAAGATATTTTCCCACTGAAAATCATCCCCCACCTCCACTTTTTTTTTTTACATGTACGAGAAGCTTGGCGAGGGGCATCACTTTGTAAAGGTCATCTTCCTCTCAACAAAACAAACCCAAGTTGCTGCTGTCACTGTTTGCTGAAGACAGTGTTGGAGAGGAGCAGAACTGCCCTGCCATTTTTAAGAATCGGGGGCAAGTCATACCCAGCTAATTATGAATTGCAGTGTCAAGCCTGAGATTTTCCTTTTTTTAATTTTTTTTTGGAGGGAGGTGCCTGCAGATGGGTGGGACCCAGGGCTCTGAGGACCGGGTCAGGGGAGACACAGAGGGTTCAGGCACCCGGCCAAGGCTGGCTTCCAAGCTGACCTCTCAGGGGGCGTATAAACAGGACTGTGATGGAAACCACAACAGTACCGTTTTCTCTTCCTTTTCTCCCTTCTGCTCTTCACAATTTTAAGATGCTAACCACAATAGGTGGTGATTGCAGCCATGAAATTAAAAGATGCTTACTCATTGGAAGGAAAGTTATGACCAACCTAGATAGCATATTAAAAAGCAGAGATATTACTTTGTCAACAAAGGTCCATCTAGTCAAGGCTATGGTTTTTCCAGTGGTCATATATGGATATGAGAGTTGGACTGTGAAGAAAGCTGAGCGCCGAAGAATTGATGCTTTTGAACTGTGGTGTTGGAGAAGACTCTTGAGAGTCCCTTGGACTGCAAGGAGATCCAACCAGTCCATCCTAAAGGAGATCAGTCTTGGGTGTTCATTGGAAGGACTGATGCTGAAGCTGAAACTCCAATACTTAGGCCTCCTCATGTGAAGAGTTGACTCATTGGAAAAGACCCTGATGCTGGGAGGGATTGGGGGCAGGAGGAGAAGGGGATGACAGAGTCAGGATGGCATCACTGACTCGATGGACGTGAGTCCGAGTGAACTCTGGGAGTTGGTGATGGACAGGAGGCCTGGCGTGCTGCGATTCATGGAGTCACAAAGAGTCATACACGACTGAGCGACTGAACTGAACTGAACTGAACCACGATAGACTATGTTACTGTCACCAGAATCTGCCTGGGTCATGGGCCAAACGTGGAGCACACAGCACCAGGGTGCAGAGATGGCCAGCAGAACCCAGCACATTCAGCATGGGTGGAGAGGGGAGTCGACGCTGGCCGACGAGGAACAAGTACTCTTTGCATTTTATGGCTGCCCGTCAGTTGGCTGCTGGAAAGAAAATGTCATCCTTCTCTTTTAGTGCTATCCGTTTATTTCAAAGAAAAAAGAAACAGAACAAAAACAACCTTTGGGTTTGGGGGACGGGAGGGTTTTACAATTTTGGAAGAGAAGCAATTGAATTAAGAAGCGGATCACCTGGCTATGAATTCGCACCCCCAGTGGAAGGGACCCCATAGCAAGGCACACACAGGCCTTGGGGGGCCAGGGCATGGCTCCCTATCACTGATGTTTGATGTCAGCTCTTTCACACGGACATAAATCACTGATAAATCCTGTGAAAATGATATCAACATTAAGAAACATTTGTTATAAAAGCAAAATATTGATACAAACAGTATTTTTCAGAATGCACATTTCATATAGACTTTATTGTATGAAACTAAGTCAAAATTAGAAGCATTGGGTTTTCTTAACTAAGGTTTATTTTAATAAACGTCAAGGCTTTTCTTAACCATAGGCTTAAGGAGGAATCTTTTAAGCTGAAGCAACCCGGGCAAGGAGCACACCTACAACGTATGGAAGAGGAAGGCGGTACACAAAACGAACAGGCTGCCTTTGGTCTGGGGACGCTGTGACCCTAACATTTCCAGGAAAATGAACAGGAGCAGGCTGCTTCGACGTGGTACTGAACGTAGCTGCAATTTTTAACCAAACATGTAATGAACTGTTGCAGTGGGGACATGCTGGACTGCACGGGCAGCGGTGTCTGAAGCCACTCTTCCATGGCTAGGGCACGGTCCTTTCACAACTGAAATGGGAAAACATTTGTGGGAACAAAAAAGAAAACAACTTAACTGCTCGGCACAATGGGTAGAACACGGGTTAGAGCAACAGAAGAACCAAACGGTAACCAGACTTGCCTCGGTCGGCCCCGCCCCGCTGCAGGCCGCGCTCCTGCGTGCGTGCCCCCGGCGCCGCGTGCACGCGGCCGGCGCAGGGCCATCCCCGGCCCCTTGGACGCGCGCTTTGCTGGCGGGTGCAGGGCACATGGCCTCCTATGCTGGTCTCTCAGCCCCCGGCCTCAGGCTTCGTGGACTTCGCTGCTGTCTCTTTGGCTCTGGATGACCGCGGCGGCCGGGGAGCCCTCCTGGGTGTAGATGACCATGCTCGTCAGCTGTTCGGCTCCACTGGGGACCACGGCCCCGGCCTGCAGGAGCTCCTGGGAGCCGGCCGCCTCAATGACGGTGTGCGAGTACACGGCCGGCTCGTCCTGCACGCCGGGCGGCAGCTCCGTCACGATGTAGTGTGTGGCCCCCTCGGGAAAGCCGCCGCCAGACTCCTGGACCATGGCCTGTACCAGCTCTTCGGTGACGATGATCTGCGAGATCTCGCTGTCCGCTTCGGCCAGGTCCACGTGCGGCCCGCGTGCCTCGGCCTCCTGCATGATGATCTGGGAGCCCTCGCGGGCCAGCATGTGCACTGTGCCCTCTTCGTTGACGATGACCTGAGTGACGCCATCCTTCATCAGCTGGCCAGCCGCGGCCGAGTCGCACACAGCGAACTGCAGCATGCCCTGCACCACCTTCTTGAAGGCCACCTGTGCACGCTCCTGCGACGCAATCACAGCGGCCGGCCGCACCAGCTGGGTCAGCACCTCCACCGGCTCTGTGGCGGCCGCGCCGTCTGGCCCGTCGTGGAACACGTGGATCTCCGGGGCTGCAGGAGTGGCTGCCTCCGGCCCCGGAAGCTGCACCAGCACGTCCCTGGGCCCAGCCCTGCCCTTCTCCTCGGCCGCCGCCGGGCCCTCCGCCCCTCCCAGCTCGGTGACCGCGCACAGCAGGGCGTCCAAGGCGGAGGCTGCGTCGGGCGGGGGGACGCCGGCCTCGGCCAGGCCTAGAATCTCCTGCTTGGTCACCTGCTGAATGACGGCCCCGCTGGGGCTGAGGGGCTCGTCCATGCCATGCCCTTCCATGGAGCCGCCCACGACCACCACCTGCGTGGCTCCGTCGGCCAGCGGCTCCGGCAGGCCCGGGCTGGGAGCCCCGCTGCCCCCTTGCGCCCCGCTCTGCCCCGCGGCGATGACCTGGCCGTCCTCGGTGATGTGCACCACGCGGGCCACCTGGCCGGCCAGGGCCAGTGTCTGCAGCGTGGCCGCAGCCGTCTCCTCCACAGAGGCGTCCAGGGCGAACTCGCCCTCGTAGCCCTGGATGATGATGACCTGTTGGACCGGCTCTGGTGGAGCCGCCGGCCTCCTGCTGCTCCGCAGCGGCCTGTCCTTGACGGGAGACTCCTCCGCCAGCGCGGCCGCCGTGAACGGGCTGTCTGTCTCCACGAAGGTGGCTCCCTGGCCCTTCAGGCGGCATTCGTAGGACTTGGACACAATGCCTAGGGGAGACAGGGACCAGTTAGAGCCTAGAAAAGTGACTTTTAGGATTAGAAGTAAGATAGTTCTTCTGGAGAAGCTGGAAAACCTCAACAGAAGCATCCCCATGACCCATGACTCAGATCCCCCAGCTGCCTGCGTGGGGGAGCTGGGGGTGCTCAGGGCCTCGATGGGTGCTCCCAGCAACACAGAGCAGGGCTGTGCTGTGAGGGGGAGATGCCTACACCCCTGGCTGACTGTCCAGATACAATCTCAACAGCCATGGTCCCCTTCCAGTTCCTGCGAAAAGAATATGAGGCATCTCCTCAGTCATGGTCATTTCTAATAAGATGTTCAGTAGCTGGTATTAAGAGCATTTTCCTTTTAACTCAAAGGAAAATCTTTTTTCCATGTCCCAATATTAGCTTACAGTGTATCTGTTTATTCGACAAGAAGAATGAAAGCTTTGCATACTGAATTTATAAACTTGCCCTTGATAAACACCAGCTGTGAGAGTTTAAGGCCCCGAGCGTGTGGGCCCCTGCTGCATGTCAGGTGCTGAGCCTGGGAGTAGGGTGGCCAGCCTGCTGGGAGCGGTCCACGGCGGCCGGGCACCCAGCACAGACTCAGGGTCTCCGCTGTCTGGCGCTCGGGGGCAGCACACAGGCCGCCTGCGTGCACGGGTCCCACCGTGTCGCTGTGATGTCTGGCCAAGCGCCTGGCACGCAGCCGCCCTTCAAACCATGGAGAGGACCACCACGCTCAGGCTCTGGGGAAGGATACTCAGCAAGAGTTGCAGAGAGACAGCTGCCCAGCCTGCCTGAAGGGACAGGAACACCCAAGCTCTCCCCCGGGTCTGAGTGGGAAGAGCCTGGAGACAAAGCACCCAGGGCAGCAGAGGTGGGGTCTGGGGGTGGCCGGGCCGGCTCTTGGGGATCACAGGCTAGGCTGGGACCAGGCTGTCAGGGCCCCCTCTGCAGGAGGCACTAAGGCACGTGGGCCACAGTCTGTGCAGAGAAGACACCTGTTGAGTGTTTTTAATCAGGAAAGTTAAGCGAGTGCATCTGTTTGAGAACTGTGATGGGGGCCCAGCGTTTATTGCCGTAAATACTGGCCCTGCCTTCCCCATGGTGAGCACCCTGCTATCGTTTCACGAGGAGATCAGCCCGAGGGACCAGGGTGCGTGCCAGAAGCAGGGGTCTGGAAGTGCAGGGCGTGCGGGGCCGGGGAGAGGGCGCCTGCGGGCTGCGGGTCTTGGCGCACCTGGCCGTCCCTGTGGACGGCGCCTGTCCCTGCAGTGTGGACACCCACCGCCCGCCCAGGGAAGGCAGGGCAGCCCTGAGCTGCCTTTGGGCTGAGAGCATCAGGCCCACCTTTCAGGCCTCCCTGCCGTTACAGAAAGGGGGCTCTGGCCGCAGAAGCGAGGAGGATGTCGTCAGGCGCGTGGACACCGTTCCCCCCAGGCCACCTGCGACACAGGCGAGGCTTGTTTAATAACTCGACAGGGAAAGCTGAGCGAAACCTATAGTCATTTTCATAAAAAAGAGACTATTTAAACAGAGCTCCTGTTTTCTCTTTCAAGTCCCTAATTCTCTATTAGTTTCTTATTATCGCCTCCTTCCCTCCTAAGTGAGCGTGTGCTGAGTTGCTTCAGTCTTTGTGACTCCACAGCCCCCCAGGCGCCTCTGTACATGGGATTCTCCAGGCAAGCACACAGAGTGGGTTGCCATTTCCTCCTCCAGGGGATCTTCCCGACCCAGGGATCGAACCCAAGACTCTCATGTCTCCTGAACTGGCAGGTGGGTTCTTTACCACTAGCTCCTCCTGGGAAGCGCTAAGTGAGAGAATGAGCTCTGAATGATTTCTTATCTCAATGGCAACCACATTTAAAATATTTCACTTCACTCTCCCTAATGTAGGTCCTTTTTTAAAGAAGCACACTTTATTCTTACCGAGGGAGAAAAAAGGATTAAGAATTGTTGATTATTGTTGCTAACATCCCTTAAAAATAGGACAACTATTTTGCTTACCGCATTGGTGCCATTCTGTGAGAAAGCGTTTACTTTCAATACAGAATCCACTTTAAGCAAAGACCCAGGGGCAAGGCCTGCCTTTCAGCAGGAACAGCAAGTCAGGCCAGATCCACAGAAGACGCTTAATTATATTCTCCACGAGGACACCTGGGCTCACTGCCCCAGACTGGGAACCACGTATGAACTTTTAAAAATGCAAACTCCCGGCATTCAGTGTGCTGCTGGGAAGGGTCACTGGTTAGGATTTTCAGGAAGTCAGGCCACTGCATCCCTCTAACTCCTGAAGCCAGAGGGAGCCTCCCCATGGCTGGGGTCAGGATCAGAGGGGGCTCCTGTGCCCTGTGCTTTAACCTCATCACATGGGCATGTTCTGAATGTCAATCCTCCTAAACTCACTCCTCAAAGAGGGCAGAGCTGGCCTCAGTGCAGGAGCAGAAGGCCTGCCTGGTGGGTGGGGCGCTCCACAGGTCCTGTGTCCACCCCTCCATGCAGGCCTCAGTCTCAGCTGGTGGGGGTCGCCATCTATGCCCAGTTTTCTCCCAGCTAGGACCCCCCCCCTGATTATTTAACTTATATGCAGAGTACATCATGTGCAATGCCAGGCTGGATGAAGCACAAGCTGGAATCAAGATTGCTGGGAGAAATCAATAACCTCAGATATGCAGAAGATACCACCCTTATGGCAGAAAGTGAAGAGGAACTAAAGAGTCTCTTGATGAAAGTGAAAGAGGAGAGTGAAAAAGCTGGCTTAAAACTCAACATTCAAAAAACGAAGATCATGGCATCCAGTCCCATCACTTTATGGCAAATAGATGGGGAAACAATGGAAACAGTGACAGACTTTATTTTCTTGGGTTCCAAAATCATTGCAGATGATGACTGCAGCCATGAAAATAAAAGACGCTTGCTCCTTGGAAGAAAAGCTATGACCAACCTAGACAGCATGTTAAAAAGCGAAGTCATTACTTTGCCAGCAAAGATCCATCTAGTCAAAGCTATGGTTTTTCCAGTAGTCCCGTATGTATGTGAGAGTTGGACCATAAAGAAAGCTGAACACCACTGAACACCAAAGAATTGATGCTTTTGAACTGTGGTGTTGGAGAAGACTCTTAAGAGTACCTTGGACTGCACGGAGATCAAACCAGTCAATCATAAAGGAAATCAGTCCTAACTATTCATCGGAAGGACTGATGCTGAAGCTCCAATATTTTGGCCACCTGATGTGAAGAACTGACTCATTGGAAAAGACCCTGATGCTGGGAAAGATTGAGGGCAGGAGGAGAAGGAGACGACAGAGGATGAGATGGTTGGATGGCATCACCGACTCACTGGACATGGGTTTGAGCAAGCTCCGGGAGCTGGTGATGGACAGGGAGACCTGGAGTATTGCAGTCACATTACTGAGTGACTGAACTGAACTGAGGTCTCCCTGATCTTTTGTCTCTGGTCCTTGCCAAGCTCTTCCTGTGCTACCCTTTGACCCCTCTCCTTCCCTGTACTTTTCTACTTCGAATGCAACATTTCACATGTCTTCATCACACTCAGAACCTGATCCAGTTGGCTTCTGCCCATTCTTTAATTCCAAGGTCATTTTGTTTATAATTTGGAGGAGAAAAAAAGAAATATGGATACAAAACATAAAGAAATCAGCCTTCCAATCACCCTCCCCCATCCCTAACTGATTGAGAAGAGGACCTACTGCCCTGATGGGACTTCCCTGGTGGCTCAATGGTAAAGAATCTGCCTGCAGTGCAGGAGACCTGGGTTCAATCCTGGGTTGAGAAGATGCCTTGGAGAAGGGAATACCAACCCACTCCAGTATTCTTGCCTGGGAAATCCCATGGACAGAGAAGCCTGGCGGGCTACAGTCCGTGGGGTCACAAAGAGTTGGACACGACTCAGTGACTGAATTGTGCCCTGACATTAACAAAGGAGGAGCTGCTGTAGCTGGAAGACACGAGCACCCCATCCTCGATGCTCCCTGAGGGAGATGCTACATGCTTGAGTCCAGGCAACTCTTTCTTTAGTCTGCAGCAGGATTGAAGTTACAGAATTATCCTCTGAATCCTGGGGAGCACAGATAATGATGCTACTCAGAACTGCTTACTGAATTTATCTGAATCCGGAGGTGGGTTAAGCCACTCCCAGACCATTAAAGTAAACTACGCGGGTAAATACTGCTGTCACCACGGGTGTGACTATGCTCATCAACACCAGCACCTTCACCTCGGCTCCACGCAAGCCGGCGACTCCATCACAGTTCATAAATGCGGCCGCAGGTCCAGCTTTGATTCAGCAATTTAATAACTTCGAGTGCTGTCAGTACTGCTTTGAAAAATAGCACCTATAAAATGTAACAGCCTCAATCAGATTGGAAAAGATTCACCCACTGAAGATTCTTCCATTTCGTCCATAATGAATTAATGTTGAGCTGTGTAGAAGTTCAAGCGTCATTTAAACTAATGTGAATCTCTACTGTAACTTTACATTCTAACCCAGCTATGAACAAGAATTTACTGGGCACATCAACTTCAATTTTTGAGATCTTTCGAGTAAATATGAACTGTAAAGTTCACCAATGCAAACGGCCCAATGGACACAGTATCTGGAGCACAGCAAGTTTGTGCCAATTTTATCCACAACTGCTTAGTCACTGTTACTGCTTCAAAACTGCACACACATCTTTAACAAAGCATGGATACTCCACATAATATTTGTATGTCACTTGGCATTTATCAAAGACAGCGTCCAGTTTCAGTATGCTGATAGTAGCTAAGCAGTAGGGTCTAAACCAGCCCTTTCTGGATCTGCTTCCAACAGGACAGACAGTAAGAAGATTTGTGTAGAAGGTGCAAACGCAGGTGAGATGGGCCTGTTTATGAGATTCCCAACTCACTGCCCGTTTCCTTTCATGAGGACAGAAGAATTTTACTGCCTTATCATAGCCAAATGCATTGAAAGTTTGCAACTCAGCTGAAATAAAAAGAATCTTTTTTGGGGCGGGGAGTGTGGTGGGGGGCGCTGAGGTGTTGTTTTCAGGGAACTGCTCTTTAATGAGCTCCCTTCTGCAGAAGATCACTGTCGCGAGCACTCCCTCCTGCCTTGTCCCCTTGGAAGGGAGCGTCTCCAGCGCTGAGACCAGGAGCCCTGCCAGGCAGGAGCGGGGTAGGGGGGTGAAGCTGGAGACCCACCCCCGCCCCCTGCAACCATGCCTGCGGCTCTGCTCTGCGTCGCAGAAGCCACAACTAGGGTTTAGCTCCTGGCTGCTCCCTTTCTGTGGCGTGTTAGCCTTTCGTTGCTGTCGTCATTTTTCCTCACAGAATAAATACCTTATGCTTTTGTTAAGCTTACATTTAATTAAAATGTACAGAATTTGTGCAGTAAACTCGAATGAAACAAATAAAACAAGGCCCCCTCTCTTGAAGGCATACGTTGTGAATGAAAAATGTCATTACAGACTAAAAAATTTTGCCGTAAACAGGGCCTACAGAGAGAAGTTTCCCCTGTAATGACATCCATAAAATACTCAAATGGCACTTTTAGTACCATCCTGAATATGGCATTTTCTGTGCTCTACACACAATCTAAATGGTTTGATCATAGAGCATAATACTCCATTGGGTTTATAGAACAATCAATGTTCCATAAAATGATGTATTTATCCAATAGTAGGCTCAGCAGTTACTGGCGTATGACATCGCAGGACAGAGGCTGGGCTCCTCACGGCTCACGCGCGGGCTGTAAAACTTGTCTCACCCACTCCAACAACTTCATCTCATCTGCGTCAAGTAATTTGTTGAAGACTCAGCTTGGCTTAAAAAAAAACTTGTAATAAAAATTCATGGAATTTTCAGGAGAACGAAAGCCGATGACAATAGAAAGGTCACATTGTGTCTCCACTAAAGGGGTCAGAGGTCACCAGCAGTTCTAAAACCGAAAGTAGATTTCATGCATCGTGTAGCAGATAAAGATGGCATTAAAAAGACTTGTGCGGCTGAAATGTCGGCTGCGTCAGGGAAGCCTGTGCTAATATCCAACGTGAGCCACTGTGCCGCCACCAGCCAGCATTTATTTTAAATTTCTCAGCTGCTCCTGCAGTGGTATTCCACAGTGCTAGGTTATGTCTCAGACACTGTGTGTGTTACATTTTATATTTTGGGAGGGCACTAAGCTTTGAAATGCTAGGCTGCCTCACTGTCACAATCAAAGCACCTCGAATACGATGCAATTAAAAAAGCAATGCCTTTCATATGAAAATCTGAGGCACATATGACACTGTGACTCTTAAGCCACTTACGGTTTTCCTCAACTTCAGTTTTAAGATGTGATTTTAACAAGAATGTTAAGAAATCATAGTTAATGTCTATTAAAATGAAACAATATTAACAGATTATGCTAATAAATTAGAGCCATATTTTAATGTCACAAAAGCTTGTAAGTTTCTCAAGTGAAAGCTGGAAAAATGACAAATTAAAATTCAATGAAATATAACCTTTTAGAAATTTCAAACCAGGGAATAAATTATTCGTATAATGGCAGTCACCAATAGTATAGCCAATCACATCGATATCAGTAACTGCTCTGTAATGGAGTCATTTTCTGGACAATAATAGTTACTGGTATGCTGGTGTTCCTGCACGAAGGCCCCAGCAGCACCCCCTGCAGCCCGGCTTGAAGAAGTCTAAGAGGCACAGTCAGGGAGTTGCGCCCAGTCCCCTACACGCAGAAAGCTCCGCAGGCTCGACTCCCTACAGGAAACCCCGACCCGGTCCTGCAGGCAGCCGATCACAAACAGCGTGGCCCATGATCGCAGCAGGCTGTGTACCAAAATGACAATATGGCAATTTCACCATCTTTCTCTGTTTTCTTTTGGCGAGAACAAAGGATGGTCGGTACCTTACATCTCATTATTTTCAAGGATTAGAAACGCATTTTGGTCAACGTTAATAAAATTCACACACAGGTTAGAAATACTGAGGTTGTTGGAGACACAAAATTGAAATTATCTTCGGATGCTGGCATGCTTGTTAGTGTGACCACCATACCGGTGGGATGTATTTCAGAGCTCAGGCATGTGCTGGTCATTCTGAAACCAGCGTGCCCTGGCCTAAGGATGTGTTTAAATACACGACAACACGATAAATAAGAGGCACCCTGCTAAGTACCTGCTTTATGCCACAAATAAAGGCTGTGTCACAGAGTTACAGTAAAGGTCACTGCTCTGTCCTCAAGTTCATGAAGGCCATCGTTTGATAAGAAGAGATGAGGAAAGTTATTATTCTGTAAAAAATTAACTGTAGTCCACATCTTTTCTGAGAGACTCTTTGACCTAAGTTCAAACACAATTTTATAAGCTACCTGTTTAACTGCAGGGAATATGTACAATAAGGCAGGGCCCAGATTTAAGAAACAAAAGCCTTAGTCCTCTTCCCCTCAGTTATCACTTAGGACTAGTAATGGTAAAGATAATCATATAAGACCCATGAAAGAAATTCTAAGATGCTCAGGAAAAACCATGAATAAGTTTTATCTCCAACTGGAAATACAGGAACAGACAAGTTTCTACCTTTGCGTCTCCATGGGCATTGAAGAGTGACAAAGGATAAAAGACAATATTTTACCTTTAAAATCACAAACCCTAAGAGATGCTGTATTGCGTCAGAACCTTAGGTGCAGATGATCACTGGCTGCATGGAGATCTAACGGGAGTTATGCAGGCAAACCTCCCTCAGGCCGCTTCAGAGCCGGGCGTGGCGGCGGGCATGGTGACTGTTTCCCTGCTGCCAGGGCCGCGAGGCTGTGGATCCCTCAGGATGGGACCCCAGAACTTTGGAGATCTGGCCCATGGGGCAGAAGTGCGTCATCATGATTCACAAGGGGGATGAAATGGGACTAAAGTCAGACAGTGAAGAGCTCTGATCTCAGCCTTTACCTGCCAAGAGCACCCCTAACGCCCATCGGGTTTCCTAGTAGAAAGTGCTCAGACGTCTTGAACAAGCTGGGAGGGAGGGGGCTGCCCAGGGTCGTGCCCTTGGCATCCCACATGCGTTCTGGGGGTCAGGGCGGGCCTGGCTGCTGCGGGGAGCCCGCCTGGGACACGTGTGTGGTTCCCCGGGAGCCCTGGCGTCCAGCCCTCCAGCCCGCGCCTCTGGCCTCACCCGTGTGTGCTTGTGGTCTGCTGACGAAAGGTAAGCCGCATGCCACACCCTTGCACTTGGAGCTCGGGCCTTGAACAAGCGGGTGGATTTTAGGCTGGCAGCATTTCTGAAGGCCTTCAAAGACTCCAGAGGAACAGCAGCCTTGTCTGCTTACTGCAGGGCCGTCTCCGTTTGACTTAAAGACGTCAACTCAGACTAGCGCTGCCATTCTTTCTGGAGTTACGGCCTCAGAAAATTAGGAAGCCCAACGTCCTTTTCCTGAGCATCCTCGGCCTGTCTTGTAAAACTCCCCGTAGAGATCACGCACTATTAAGAGACAAGGCCTCCTTTTCAGAAGCTGTAACTGTTACGCGCGCTTAGAAGGTAAAATCACGCAAAGAAGTCCAGTCAATGGTGTTCGTGGACCTCCTCTAATGCGGCTGAGTTCACAGGCCAATGGCAGATAAAACTGGCCTCCTGTGTGTTTCTGGCAAACCCAAGGAAAAGATCACGCTAATTGTTGTAGGCATGTTCCAACTGCCTGTGTTTCAAAGTATCTTCCTGTCTTTCCTGAGGAGATGAGAGGAAGTAGATGACTGTCTCCACTGCAGACACTTGTGTATGAAGGTAAAAAGCAAACTACTCCTCAGTCACAGCACAGAGGCACCATTAAAATCGAATTTACAGTAGGCAGAACCTGCAGCTGGGCAAAGCTCACTGTTAGTATTTTAATTATCAGCCAGGCTTTTGGAGGCCTAACATCTGCTCACAGGCGAGCAGTGGCAGCTGCTGGTGTAGACTTAAAACAATGTGAGTTTCTTCTCCATGTAGTCAATTAATCATCCATTCTGGGTACATGGCTGCTACCTTTCCTGTGTGTGAGGGCCCCGAGCATCCACTGAGTGGGTACTGGGTGGAGTCCCCCTGCTCCCGAAGACCACAGACACCCTGAATCTGGGGACCGAGAACACGGGGACACAGTGCCCGGCTGTGGGCGGTTGGCACCAGGTAAGGTTCACAGTGAGGGCCTGACCACCCAGCTCAGGCACAGGCAGAGCAGGCTCTGACCGGAGGCTGTGAACATACGAGTGAGCAGGGGCCGTAGATCTGCCCTTTCCAGGGTCCACCAGACTGATTTCGGGGAGCAACGGGTGCTGTCCTGCTCTGAGGCTGGCCCAGCACATGGCCTTCTCTGCAGTGAGCACAGGACAGAGGTGGGGTCAGGGTGGGGAGACTGCTGGTCACCGTGGAAGAGGACAACGTATTTCCTCCTGAACCAGTGAATTCTACCATCTTTATTTTGAATGTCTTCCTAAATACCCAAGTAAAACTCCTCTGTTAAAATTGCAGGGTATCCCACATGCCTGGGATAATCAAGGCTAAATACTCATTTGAAAGTATCAAACAAAGTCCAAACGTGGAGGCCTGAACCCTTGCTTTTAAATGAATGGAATGAATGAAAATAAACTTACAAATTACAACACTGAAACAGCAGCAGCTGAAGCCTCAGTAGCTCTGAGCGCCAGTAGCGTATGAGACTTGATCACTGAAATGTAAGTCAAGGAGGAAGTGCTGTGTCGGGGATTCTGCAAATCCACTTCAAGTGGACCTCCAGGATGATCTGGAATCTGGATACAGATTCTTATGTAGCACATAAAAATATGTCTAGTACTTTAAAAGCCAATTAAAAAGGGGACCTATTATACCCATATACATGCAATATCATATCCCAAAGGGAAAGAAAACATATCAATTTAATTCTTCAAGAATAATGACTGTGCACAAGCAAAATATGTTATTTGCAAATAAGTGCTTGCAAATAGCAGGCTCTCTTATCTTGTCATTTCAAAACAAAGCAAACATTTTAAACGTAATTATAAAAATGTATGAAAATACCCCCGTTGACTTTTTTAACGGCAGAAAATGTCAAGGATTCCCACATCAGCTCATGAGTGCAGCTCTCAATTTAGAAGTCAAGCTGAGAACTGGATTCCCATGGGAGAACCAGGAAGTAGCTAGTTGATTCTTTCCGGCGCTGTGCTTTGGGCCAACAGAAGGGCTGGGTTTGGTTGGAAACTGCATGCGTGGCTGCTACCAGCATGGAGGTGGGGTCCATGATAACGAGGGGAGGCCTCCCCCAGGCAGTGTGTGTTAGGCTGAAAGGAGATCACAGTTAAGGAGAGAGACCAAGGGGACCCTGATAAGTGCAGAAAAGTCAGAGTCAGAGGAGATGACTAGGTGGTCAAGACCGTGAGTCTCAGAAAGCAAGTAAGAAGAAGGTGATCAACCACGTTAAGTGTCAGGAACACCGTTGAGACTAGAAGCAGCTCTTCAATAGGTAACGGATCACCAGGAACACCGTGAAATTTACCCCCCAAACTGAGAGTCACAGGGGTGGTAACTGGACTGAGCACAGGACAGGGTGCAGACCTCACCCCGCCGCAGATAAACCTGGACACGTGTCGTTCTAGTTCCACAACTACCACGAGGACACGACCTCGGAGCACACGAGCACTGAGTCATGAACCCTCACATGTGGCATTAATCAGAACACAACACGGTTAGCGGCTTCGCGAACAGGAAGGAGGAAAGGGACGCATTCAAAACTTGGAATGACGCTCACAGGAATATGGAAATTCATATGTTTTCCTTCACCCCTATTTATTATTAAACGCTGTCAAGTATTTTCCTGAACAGAAATGTCCCACTCTTTCTCGGAGTCGCAAGACAATCAGAATGACAGTACTGAATTAATTCCTCATTTGCTGGCTGAAAGGAACTCGGAGCTGCACTGCCAAAGGGCAGAACCGGGAGAAGGACACCACGCGTCTCGGCGTTTGTGCACGTCCGTTTGATTACTGCGCTGTGTTATCCTACTGGCCTAGCAGCTGCTGTCTCCCTTTATCTGCAGAGCGCCAAGGCACCCGTTAGTCACTAAGCCCTGAGAAGTATTACTGAGTATCTGGAATTCTTAACAGAAATTCCAGGAAGTCAGGTGGATAAATCACAGACATAAAATGAAGGGAAAAAAACACCTCCTAGGAAAGGTTCCATTAAAGGCACCTTAAGAAGCTGTGCTAACTGGTGCCAGCCCAGGGGCCAAGGTACCCCCACCCCTCAGGAGCCGCTCTGCAGCCTCCTGCGCTGGGCCCCGGTGCTGGACAGTCCAGCCTCACCTGCCTTTCTTCCAGGTGCTTTGAGTAACTTCTGTTGTCTGGGCCTCCTTCTTACTGCTGCTGCTACTAAGTCATTGCAGTTGTGTCTGACTCTGTGCGACCCCAGAGACAGCAGCCCACCAGGCTCCCCTGTCCCTGGGATTCTCCAGGCAAGAACATTGGAGTGGGTTGCCATTTCCTTCTCCAATGCATGAAAGTGAAAAGTGAAAGTGAAGTCACTCAGTCGTGTCCAACTCTTAGCGACCTCATGGACTACAGCCTACCAGGCTCCTCCGTCCGTGGGATTTTCCAGGCAAGTGACTTGCATTGTCTGGAACAAACACTGCTGGCTTCCTCTGCTCTTATATCTGACCCCGTCCTGCTCGTGAATTAATGACCATGCATCAACCATGTCCACCAGCTTTCCCTACACAACATAAGCAGCCCCCCAAATTGTAACTTAGGCAGCTCACCTCACTGAGCTTAGGTTCTTTCTTAGAAACACTCTTTTATCATTCAATTCTTGGTTTTATCGTCCCACTTCTTGAATTTATTTATACATGTAGATAAATAAATAAATAAGTTCAAAACACAGGATGATAAAAAGGGGCTTCCCTGATAGCTCAGTTGGTAAAGAATCCGCCTGCAATGAAGGAGACCCCAGTTAAATTCCTAGGTTGGGAAGATCCATTGGAATAGAAGATCCCATTCCAGTATTCTTGGGCTTCCCTTATGGCTCAACTGGTAAAGAATCCACCTGCAGTGTGGGAGACCTGGGTTCAATCCCTGGGTTGGGAAGATCCCCAGGAAAAGGGAATGGCTACCCACTCCAGTATTCTGGCCTGGAGAATTCCATGGACTGTACAGTCCATGGGGTTGCAAAGAGTCGGACACGACTGAGTGACTTTCACTTTCACACATGAAGAATCAGAATCCTAAATATTCTGATATGCTCAAAATTTGCTTGAATTTTGGATATAGCCTTATTAGTAAAGAAGGCTTCACTCCTTTTCAATCTACAAAGAAATGGTCATGAACACAACTTATCTGGCCCAAACTTAGCTTGGACATACTGAAGGTCAGAGGGCAAGGGGCATTTGGGAGGAAAAACAGTAAACTCTGATAAGAGACTTTTTGGCTTAAACCCTCACATGTGGAAGAATATGTGGACCTAAAGAGGGAGAACCTGTCTAATTAGGTTTAACTTCAACACCATGAAAACACTAAGGAAGAGAGGCCAACAGTGCCCGGGTTCTCTGCAGGGCCGCCCAGGGGCTGGCCAAGGAGGATCTTGAGTCCTGGCTGGTGGTGGCGGGGTGGGGAGGTCTCTGCTGTGCTGACATCAGGGTGCTGTGGACTGGCTCCACTTTCTAACCACTGGATGATGAGTGGATGCAACAGACGTATCAGAAGGATGAAATGCTCCCTGGGAACGCCCAGATATGAGGCAGAGGGGAGTGAGGCCGTGTGAGCTGAGTGGGCAGAGATCTCCGCAGGGGCTCTGCTTCCATCCGCCTTTCTGAGGCAGATGCTCTCAGCTTCCCCGTGCCGGAGAACCCTGTGATTCTAGGACAAGCTGGTGTTCCTGGGGCCATCTGAGTAGCCTGGCCTCCACCACTGTCCAGTCTACAGAAAATGGCATCACATCATTGGTCTCGCATTGCTGCCTTTAAAAAAATGATGTAGCAGAGTCAGTTCTTTCCTGTTAAGCTATGAATCATAAACATTCTCTTAAATATCTGATGCACCTCCACCTCCACAGTACAGTAGCTGATTGAGTTATTTAGATTTGGAAATTAATGGGCTGATGGTAGCGTTACAGCTCAGATGGATTTACAGTTATCATATTTGGCCCAGTGTTATTTCACATCAGAATTCTGATTGTTTGAATGGAAATTCAGAAATATTAAAAAGAAGCCATGTTAAAACTGGCTGGTTTATCACATGCAAATACTGTGCATTAAGATGGAAAACACCCATTCATGAAGATAATGAAAAATGGACATCAACGCAATACAATAACACATTGACGGATTCTGAGACTTACAGAGCAGTGGGTTTCTTCCTTCTGCTTAAAAGGAAGAAATGTTCTTCCAACCCCACCCCAATTCATATTTGATCTGCAATCCAGCAACAAAGCCCTGTGGTCTGTCAGCACAAAACCTTATAAAAATGGCTCAAGGTTTTCAACATTCGAGTTTCCGTGTTTTAAAAAGAAGAGGGTGTGGGGGTGAGAAGTGTTGCAGCCGAGAACAGACAGTGCGCAGCAGAAAGAGCAGGGTCAACGGAGGCCCCTGGCTCCGGCGCTCATACAGCAGCCACAGGAGCAGCACCGTGGAGAACAAAAGGCGGCGATGATAAAATTGGTGCTCTTGTTTTATAAGGCTGGCACGGATGGGCCTGGCAGGCTTCGTGTTTCATTGTCATGAAACTTCAGCCACATTTCCAGGGCAACATTTCCACTGTTTGCAGGCAAAGGGTCTCCGTGTAGGAGGCCAATGTCTTGCCAATGATTCTGCTCAATGCCCCAACCTAAGCCAGAAAAAGGAATTTAAATGCTCAGTTAGGTTGAGTGTTAATAATCCTATATAACAATGTAAACTCGATGATTCAGTTATTAACATGCATTTTAATTAAAATGAGTCACGTTTAATTCCCAGCTAGACATGAAGTCCTAATGTAAAACTTTCTGCTGAGATGATCATAGCTATGGGCTCTACATGCACACAGACTATTTCCCTAGTGTAGCTGAAAAAAACTGTCACCCCTCGTTCAGACACACATTGCTGATGCTGCATTCTTTTACTCTACAATAATGTCCTAGGAGAAAGTCTCTGCTCTAATGGGATCTACACCAGTATATTCAGCCTGAGTGTTGAGTGTAGCAGTAACTAGGTTAAGAACCCAGAAGACTGTGATACACAAATACAATCTTTAGTCTTGGCCCAAAACATTAGATACATGGTGATCTTCAGAAGAAAGTAAGACATTTTAAACACCACCATCACATGTAACAATAAATGATAGTCCCCCCCCCCCAATAGTCAAATATCATATGGTTTTAGTCATATCTGGCATATTTATGTAATTTATTCACAATAAAATTAATACACAACTACTATATTTATTTGGAGAAGGAAATGGCAGTCGACTCCAGTATTTCTGCCTGGAGAATTCCACTGACTAAGGAGCCCGCAGGCTGCAGTCTATGGGGCCGCAGGAGTCGGACAGGACTGGGCAACTAAGCACACGATATGTTTATTTCACACCACCTATCTTAAACTTACCAGTGAAAATCTCATTGTCACTAACGACTGACAGGGTTTAGAAAAGCGCCGTATGTATGAGATAGGAACAAGGCTGTTTTAAATTCAGATCCACTTCCTCATCAAGGGTACTGAGGGTTGTTCCTAACAGTGGGAGAACGCAAAAGGAGAAACACCACCAGCAAACGCCAAGCCAAGCAAACCAGTCTGAACAGAGCCCAGCGTAACAGGAGCTGTGAGCAGTACGGAATATTCCAGTGGCTTCTTGAAGTCAAGGCCAGAACTATCAAGGAATCTAGTTTTGGAGGTCTTGTCCCCTAATATTAATAAAACAAGACAAAACAAAACGGAGCAGAACAAAGCACCATCCCAGGAAGCTGTATGTAAACAATTCTGTGTACTTGTTCCAATGGCAAGACTTAATTTTCCCCAAGAGGCCACTATATATTCCTAAAAACGGATCTAATACCAGTTCCATAAATTATGAAAACTTTCTGCAAAGGCTCTAGGGACATTAGGAAAGGCAAACTGCTCTCATCAGCTAGGATGTTTTCAATAGTATTTTGTATTTTGGCCACGGGGATCAAAATCTTATGCTATCTATATTTGCATATTTCTCAGTAACTTTTTACAGACACATATAGAAGACACCAAAGATTGAAAGCAACCAAAATAATTCAAAACTGCTCAGCACCTCTTTAATGTCCAAAATAAACCTAGCAGTTTAGCAAATTTAAAAGCTGTCATTGATTATTTAATCAGCTGGCTCCCCTGCAAATACTTCTCTGTACTGATCTCTGTCAAGTACATGTACTTAGGCAGAGGTTGGACTTACTTCAAGATGCGGGGCATTTGCCTTGGCAAGTTAATAATTTTAACCAACAGCTCAGGTAAAGCCAAAGGGGCAGTTTATCAAGTCTAAGCGTAACAGGATGTTACAGCTCCCAGAGGGAATCCCACTTTGGTCGCTTTAAGAAGACCCAGTGTTTGCAAGGGAGAGCACTACACTCAGTGCCAGGAACCGAGTTTGAATGGAAGGCCACAGACTGGAACTCGTCTGCACGGAGGTGATGTAGGAGGCAGAGGTTCTCTGTCCAGAAACCACAGCACGGGAATGGGGGTGGAGGGGAGGGAGGGACTAGGCAGGCTGGCTTGGCAAATCTAGATTCAGGGGGCTGGAAAAAAGGACACAAGAACAGTCTCCAAGTATCTGGCAGGTCGCCATGTAGAAGAGGGATAATCACACGTCCCTGTGTAACTTCAGTGCGTGTGTGCGTGCTGTGTCCCTCAGTCGTGTACAACTCTGTGTCCCTGTGGACTGCAGCCTGCAGGCTCCTCTGTCCATGTGGGTCTCCAGGCAAGAATACTGGAGTGGGTTGCCATGCCCTCCTCCAGGGGCTCTTCCTGATTCAGGGATCAAACCCGCATCTCCTGTGGCTCCTGCACTGCAGGTGGATTCTTTACTGCTGAGCCACCAAGGAAGCCCTTCAGTGCACTGGTGGTATGTTTTAACCCATCTTGAGAATTTTCTAAAAATTAGAGCAACTCACAGGTGGATACACACTTGAAAAGATGCTCAGCATCATTAATCGCTAGGAAAATACCAATTAAGACCACATGAGATACCACGACACACTCACCAGAATGGCTGACATTAAAAAGACTAATAACACCAAGTGCTGGTGAGGATGTGGAGCAACCTGAACTGTCACATATTGCCGGTGGGAATGCAAAACGGCACAGCCATCAGGGGAAACAGTTCAGCAGTTTCTCACCATGTGACCTCGAAACCCCATTCCTAAGGAAATGAAAACACATGTTCACACAAAGATCTGTGCCCAAATGCTTAGAGTAGCTGTGTTCACGATCGCCCACAACTTGGGTTGTTTGGAAACAACCAAACGTCCGTAAATGGGAGAATGGACAAGTGTACTGTGCTATGTCCGAACAATGGAGTAACGCTCAGTAGGAAAAGAAAACGGCTGCCAAGTGCGACAACAGGACTGAATCCCAAAAAAGTTATCCTAAATGCAAACGAGGCTACCCACTGCACAATCTCATTCATGTGACCCTTGGAAGAGACAATACTACAGGCACTGCCAAGAACCACGTGGTCGGTGAAGACAGTTACCATGAAGGGACCCCAGGAGACGTTGCAGGTGCTGGAGATGGTCTGTAACCTGACTTGGGCAATGGTTACACAAGTGCACACATTGGTCAAAACTCATCCAGATGCAAACCTGAAAAGGATTAAGTCTACTTGTAAACTGAACGTCAGCTTGTTTCTTTTTTAAAGTTGAGGCTTTACATATAAACAGTTGAGGGCCTTGTCACAAAAGGTCCTTGAACAGCAGCTGGATGGTTTCCCATCACAGGTGCTCCTGGTCATGTGCCTGCCTTCGGTGGCCAATTAGGTCATCCTGCATCTAAGGGATCCCAGGAGTCGACGGTCACACAACACCATGATTTCCTTTTCCTCGTCTCCAGTTGATTAGAGCAACTCAAAGACTTACTTTAGCCCCTGAAAAGAAATCGGCTCTGTCCTGTGTCATATTTATTTTCTACAGAACCAAACCCTGTGGCCCATGTGATCTTTGAAAGCCTAACAATTACAAAGCTCATTAGGCTGAACGATCACTCACTTTTATGTTTTACCTCTTTGCTGATACAGAAACGGGCAAGGCTAATTCAAAGGGCAGTGAATATTCACAGATGCCAAACAGGTATAGATTAGATACCTAAAACGAGGAGATGCAGATCACCTAACGCTGGAGATGGGCTTGTACCAGGCGGGCTTGGGTTCTGTCTATGGGAGACCCCGGGAGGTCTTCCCTGCTATTTGTATTGACACGTGTGAATGGATGCTATACTCCATTCAATTAAGGGAAAGCCGTATCTTCACTGAATGTGGCTGTATATCAAAATGGGGGTGTGACTGTCTATCAGATGCCTGTAATTGTGGTCAGTTAACACTGCTTTTTATTTCCCGTTTACCCTTTAGTTACACGGGTGCTGAGTACTGGCTTTCTGCTCTGTGTTGTCGTTGTTGCTCTGTCTGTCTGTGGTGTGCTCCGATGGACAGCCTGTGTGAGAGACCCACGGTGCTCCGTCTCCAGCCCTGAGTGATCTCAGGGCTACAGTGGCAGTGTGAGGGGAACGTCAGGTTACTGCCAGTTCAGATGAACTTGTGTGTGGAGAACGCATCAAAGTGAGCATGTGCGCTCCGCTGTTACTAAAGAAAGTGGGGGGGGGGGGCGGGAATCCCACAGCCGTTCCATTGGTCTTTGGGGTCTTCTCTTTTATGACAATAATGCTGATGTCCACTTAAAAACACAATGAGGCTTTTACCTGTCAAAAATGCCGTCTTCTCCTTAATGATGTGACTTCAGGCAGACTTGAAGACTGAGGGAGCTCCAGAGTAAAATCGAAGCTTGGTTCTAACTAGCTGTGTGTGCTGAGAGAGCTTATTCAACCTTGCAAAGCTTCCGTTTCTGTCTTTAGAATGGGGAACGGGAGTGTATTTTAAGTGTGCAAAGCATCAGGTAGCACGTGCTTCGCCTGCAGTGCTTCATTCATGGCAGAAACCCTTGCTCCGGAGTCCCTCCAGGACCGCTGACTTGGGAAGTCATTATCGCCTCTGAAAGCCCCCACACCATGGGTCTGACCCATTCACGACAGTGCTGGGCAGCACCCACATGGAGCCACGCTGCACCACAGGCGCTCTGCGGTGGCAGCTTTCAAACCTGCTTTTCCCAAGTCAGGATGGTGAGGAGAAGGCCGTGTACTAGGAATAGTGTACAAAAAGATACTGAACTTACAGTTAATTGCTGCTGCTGCTAAGTCGCTTCAATCATGTCCAACTCTGTGCGACCCCATAGACGGCAGCCCACTAGGCTCCTCTGTCCCTGGGATTCTTCAGGCAAGAATACTGGAGTGGGTTGCCATTTCCTTCTCCAATGCATGAAAGTGAAAATTGAAAGTGAAGTCGCTCAGTCGTGCCCGACTCTTAGCAACCCCATGGACTGTAGCCTACCAGGCTTCTCCGTCCATGGGATTTTCCAGGCAAGAGCGCTGGAGTGGGGTGCCATTGGCTTCTCTGCAGTTAATTGCAGTAGCATCAATATAGGTAGTTTTAGGGCATGTATGTTTTGGGAGAAGAGTTATGCAGCAGAACTTTGTGTTCTGATTGGCACAGAGGGTCTATTTGCAGATTATTAAATGCACGTACTCAGCCACAAGTTTGGAGAAGGAAATGGCCACCCACATGACAGATGGGGAGCCTGGCATGCTACAGTCCATGGGGTCACAGAGCTGGCCATGAAAGTGACTGAGCACAGTCACAAGTTAGTAATGAGCTCACGATACTGAATGACTTATGCTGAGGCTGAAACTGAGCACAGGCAACTCCCGAGCCCTGACACTAAGAGAATGTGTGGGGATGCACTGTTCACTCAGACAGCTGGCAAGGTGGGGGGAACACCAGGATGGAAGACACACGAAGATGTAAACCCAGTGGGCGAGATGTTAAGGAGGGGAGTCTTTCACCCCATTTTGAGTAAAGATAGCACTCATAATCTTTTTTTGCTTAATGTACTAAACATGGGGAGTCAATTCATAAGCATTTAGTTTAAGTAAGATTAAAAAAAAAAAAAAAAAAGACTGTTCTCCACCAATCGATAGCCCACATCCAGGATCCAGCACCCACTCCCGTTCCAGCCTGACTTCAGGCTCTGAGGAACACGGTGCAGCGCCTGGGCCTCCCTCTGATTGGTAAGGGCACCTCCCCCCTTCAAGGAGCACAGCTACTTCACCCCAGTTCATGTGAGCCTGAGGGATGAGATGCAGAATGGAACTTGGGGAGCAAAGGTCACTGCCTGAAAAGTGTGGAAAGGGGGCCACTGCTTACAGGAAGTTAAAGGCCAAACCTGCCCACTGAAACACCCATAAGAGGAGGCCAACTGGGTGGCTGTGAACACCCAGAACCAAATTTAACTGTACACAATGCATTCACCATGGCTTGAAACAACAGATTCGGTTTATGAGAAAATGGAGATTTAACCCAAAAAATTTCCCTGGGGAAATGTAGGAAATGGAGCCTTTTCTTTATGCCTATGAGTTTGAAACTGTAGCCTGCATCAAGTCAAATTATCATCAACTGCCTGAAATCAATTGTCAAGAAAGACTCTTTCCATAATGGATTTTAAAAAAGAAAGGAAAAAGGGTGAAACCGTGGCACCTCTGTTTGGAAAATGGTTAAAAAGATAATGTGCAAAACTCAAAACTTTCAAGTATTCATAAGATTAAAAAAAAAACCTTTAAAACAAATGATTTGACAGCTGCAAATGCAGGATAACACCTAGCTGAATTATAGAAACAGTGTGGATAATTACTTTTTTCAAACGTTGGGGCTCTGTGGACCAAGGTCCTGTCTGACTTTCCCTGCAGCACAGTTAATGTGCAGTAATACAAATCCTGCTGTCACATCACCCTAAGTTCTTTATCATCCGCACATCACTAAGAATGACGAGAGGCGTCCCGTGATTCCAGCAGTCTTCCTTTGAAGGATCCACATGTTAATTACTGCACTAATTATGGTTTTTGAATAACTAACTGAAGTAAGCAGCCTATGGGAGGTGCGTGCATAAACCTAAGACTGAGAAAATACTAGTTACGGGATCATCAGTGTAAACTGACACATCGAACAGGTTTAAAAGAAGTGGAGGCCGTAGATTTTAAAAGACAAGCATCTTCAATAATTAGGGCTCGGTAAGGCAAAAAGAAATGTTATTTCTTAATGGCAAGTGCATTTAAACTGTTATCTAAAGATCTGAAGGTAAGCCTGCTTAATTCACTGCTTCTTCTTTTGTTATTAGGAAAACATAATTGTTCCAAATAATTAGCACTAGAGTACATCACAAGCTGACAACAAAATTATAGAAATCTTCATATTCAGATCCCTCTAGCTGGCTATTAGGAACAGTTTCTGATCATAACCCATTTGTTGAAGTGCTCTGCGTTCTTGATTGCCACCAAATAACCTGAGATATCTGCCTAAGTTAACAGCCTCTATTTATTCAGAATTTTCTTGACAGTAAAAATTGCTGAGGATTTTTACAGCTGCCACACAAAAGAACAGTATTCGATGTGTGCACTTGGAGGATGAGGTGATACGCTAACTGAAAAATGGATTTTAAATATACTTTTAACTCCTAAGTACCTAAGTGAAAACCTGAAAAGACACTTCTCAGTTTTTAAACAGCTGTGACCATCTGTTTCTTAGAAACTGTCATGGCCCCATTTCATGTCTTGTGATGTTCATGTTAATTTTTTTATTTTTTTGTCTTGCACAGTACTTCTTCCTTTCACACAATACCCCTTTAATTCTTGAGTTCTCTGTAACACAAGTGATAGAGATAACGTTTCCATTTTTTATTACCAAAAAAAAAAAAAAATCCCCATTTTTGAACGATGTTGGACGTACACTGTGGCTTGTTACTAATAATTGTAATTATTAAAATTATTAAACAGCTAACTAGCAGTTCTGTGAGGCGGAGGAAAGAAATCAAGAGGTGCAATGCAGTTCTGAAGACAGTGAGCCAGATTACCCGGTTCCCAGAGATCGAGGAATTAACCCGCGGTGAAGGCTTTCCCCTGCTGGTTCCTCAGCCTGCGGCCAGGGAGCCTCTTGATGACGGAACGTGTAGCCAGGGAAAGTGTGCTGGAATAACCGAGTCACTGTGTAACCGGCAATGCCATTTGAAGTTAGTTTGGAAATTTCTCTGTGCTAACAGTTTAGCTGATAAACCCACAAAGCTTTATGTTTTATCCCACGAGGGATAACTTTGATTACTCTGGTAATTAATGATGTTGGAGAGTAATATGGATTTTCTGTTAAGATTGGAGTTTGAAGTTAATTAGTCTTCACGTTATGATTTGCTGATTAATTATGGATATTTAGTTATAAAGAGAGATGTTAATTATTAATCTCAAAAAAATCATCTAGTGTAATTAACTAAAACTTTGACACCAGTTAAAATTCCCAGTGAGTATAAACTTCTAAGATTATCAATTACCTGGGCAGAGCATGAGTACGTGCCCTGCGGAGGAACACAGTCTCTGCGCCCGGGACCTGGCTGGACCCACACCTGCAGGCTGGATCCACACCTGTGCGCTGGGCCTGCACGTTCAGGGAAGGCATTTGCCAGGTCCCAGCGCAGCGTTGAACTGTGGGTTCCAGTGTACATTGCAGCCTTCTGGGCAGAGTCTCACGGTGTGAAAGACCTTGTTTCAGAACAACCTGCCACAGCAGAACCTCAGCCTGGGCACCACGTCGACACACGGTCGGTCAGATGACGCCTTCGCCTCGCAGCGGCGGCGCGCCCTTGAGAGGCACAGGCGCCGTCAGCTCTGTGAAACCCTGAAATGAACCTCACCGCCACGGCAGATTATTTTCGGCAGCAGCAGCAGTTTCTGCAACTATCAAGACAGTCCTGCAGCACAAGCACTAATTAGTGTTCTAATTCACATAACTTGAAATCACCTTTGTGGCTTAAAAAAAAAAAAAATTATTTTTTTCCTCTCTTCATCTTTTCCCCCTAATCTGTCAGCAACACAATCTCTGTTACCAAAAAGGGGAGGGGGACATGATTAAGGAAAAGGGTTAAACCAAAAAGCATCATGGGCACATCACTGTCCTGGAATTTCCCCTGAAACACATTCTCTGAACAGGGATCTGTTTACATTATCTCTAGATCATCTTGACAATATTTATTCTCTATTTACCTAAATGAGGCAATATGATGATATTTATTGCTCAGAATGGCTAAATATAGACTTTTCTTGAGCACTCAGTACCATAGTGGGAGGTTTTGCTCTAATCTACATCTTTAAACTGACAAGCTGGAGAATTCCTAATGAATGCCTCCTTTCATCTGGATGTCTGTGTGTATTTGACAGTATAAATATTTAGCAATATCGGAGTCAGCTTGTGATTTTACCCAGATGGACTGATTGATGCCTTGGCTCGACGCTGCCAAAGACAATCCATGTAGTTATATAAGCAATTTCCCTCTTAACTTCCTAAGAAGCAATTAGGTGACCAAAGGCAGCAACCCAGAAATAGTAGGAATACTTCTGGTATCGGCTGACAAGTCTGAGGGATAAATAAAATATGGTACTTAAATTATTACCACTTTACTTTCATGAATCACGGGATTAAAGCTTTCACTTCTAAAGTACATATAAATTGCAGGGTTTCTTATGTCTGTAATTTGCAAGAATCTAAGTTAAAATACCAGCTAATCAGTCAACTCACATTCACCTTGGGAAAAGTACCACCCTTCCTTGTCATTTTTGTAAATTGCATGCCTAAGCACCAATGTTATTTTGAGAAGAAAAGGCGCTTGTTGTCAATAACATATATTGCAGTCTAGTTAAAACAACATTTGTTAAGATTTAATCGCAAATGTAATCCTCCTTTAAAGTTTAGACAGAATGCTCAGAGAAATTCAAGGGACAGACAATAAATCATTTCCCGCATCCTGGGTGTGAACAAGGATTCAGGTATGTCGTTTCAACAACAAATGGGATAAATTCTCTCCTGTGAAACAATAAACGCTCCTCACTCAGAAAGGAACTGCTAGGTGACACTACCCCTCGCATATCACAGACTTTTTTTTTCTTTTTCTATTATCATTGCTTTCATCTATGTAAATCACAGTGGAAATGAAATCTGAGAATTGCAGTATTTTTCCATCCCCACTGTAACCCAGCTGCAAAGGCTGACACGCTCTTGCTGAAACTTAGAATGGGCTTGTGGAGCTCCCATCACCTCCTCTGTGCTGGGCGTGCTTGGTTTAGCCTCAGTTCTACATGGTGCAGATGCCTGTAATGATTATGTCAGTTGCTTCCACGAAAGCTGCTGCTCTGGGAGAGAAGAGGGACATGTTATTTTTGGCACCAGCAAAAGTCAGGTATTTCTGCAATGCTGTTGCTTCTCCTACCCTTACCCCTTCCTACCATCTCTGGTTTCTTTGTTTCCTATTAATTCGTCCCAATCTTTGTATAACCCATGCAATAACCTGGGAGAAAGGGCAGGCAAGACATTATTCTTCTTGACACTAATGCCTATGGATCCTATTCTGGTGTGATACCTCCCCTATCACTAGATATCTCACTAACAGCATCCTCAAGTCAAGAGCTGGCATCTGTAATGTATTCCAGAGGCGAGCGGGATGCGATGCCCACTGGTAATCAGATACATGCACGATCTCCCCGGGACAGGCTGTCTGACTACAACGTACAGTAGACTTAAGTGCAGGACGTATCAGTCATGTTCTTTCTTGTGCATGGCAGTTCCTTATTTCTAAAAAAAATTATTCCGTGCCTGTTGGTTGCCAGATGAAAATAAATGTCTACGGTATTCTACTGATTGGGTGTGATTAGTAATAAATTGGTCATTGATCAGATATAGCAGGCTGGGCTCTAAGGTGCAACCTATTGGTATCTATCCCATTTGCACACCGCACTTTAGTCCGTATGGCTAAACCACTGTCAGCGCTGTTTCCTTCTTTGAGGGCCAGAAGTAATATAGTAACAGAGAAGGCAATGGCACCCCACTCCAGTACTCTTGCCTGGAAAATCCCATGGATGGAGGAGCCTGGTAGGCTGCAGTCCATGGGGTCGCTAGGAGTCAGACACGACTGAGCGACTTCCCTTTCACTTTTCACTTTCCTGCACTGGAGAAGGAAATAGCAACCCACTCCAGTGTTCTTGCCTGGAGAATCCCAGGGATGGGGGAGCCTGGTGGGCTGCCGTCTCTGGGGTCGCACAGAGTCGGACACGACTGAAGTGACTTAGCAGCAGCAGTAATATAGTAAAGTGATGGCAGAATGCAGGGTGCCACTTGATACGGCAGATGCCTTCCACAATATCTACCGTACCTCTTGCATCATTGTTGAAAGAACCTCTGTATTCAAAGATGCCTCTGGTATTCACTTCGACTGGGTAACAACAACAGGGCACCAGAAAGAAAGTTTTGATTGAACAGTACAGGCTTTTTTGCCTGAACAAATTTGTTACTGAGATGGGGGGCTGGGGGGCAGGTGCAAAACTCATCAGCACCAATCAGCCCGAATGGTGCGACCACTGCTTCATTTCATGACACCACGCTCTAAATTACATCAAAGTGGCCACGACTAATTCCTGTGCTGCTAGACCAGATGACAAATGAAATGTCCAAGCAGCTACAAGTGAAAAGCTTCCATCTTTCTTCCACGGCTGCATATCACTTACTTTAATGATGTATAATAGCCCGCAACTACACTTAACCTGTGCATTAAATGGCAGCGAAACTGTTTACCTAGAGTTATGAAGTAGAAAACAGCAAATCACAGGGAATCTAAAGTGTGTACATTAACCTCCCACACGTCAACATAATTTTCCCCTAGAGATGACATATAGCTGAGTCTCTAAATTGTTTTTCCTTCTACACAACAGCATTATGATCCGAGGGTCTAGGTGCCAAAGTATGTGTGATAAAGTGATGACAAAATGTACCTAATTAATAAATCTGGAAGTATTTAGGACCAAATGAATTTTGGTTTTGTTGTTAAGTGAAACTGTGTCTATAAAAAATAACTAATACATTCTACTGACGAGGCTAATTTTTAAAAATCCATAAAAATCCAAGATAGCAAAGACAAAGGAAACTGCTTGCCCAGCTTTAACACAAATCAGAGATCAAGGACATGGAGTCCATCTTTCAGTGGATTCTGAGCAGGAGCACTGAGAATACATGGAACGATCAGTCGACTTCTGAACAGACCAGCAAACGTCTCCACCCAGAACCAGAGCACACGGACCCACGTTGGTGACATAGCTTGGTCTCAAGACATGAATTTAAAACCATTTCTAAGGAAGTACAGCTAAACTCTGATTATCAGGATTATGGAAAATATGACTCGAATGGTCATTACAGCTCTTGCCATCTTATCACATTAGATAAATATGAAGAAGGCATGAGAATAATATGGCTTCACTATCAATATTAATCATCAAGTTTGATGTGATTATCTCTGAGGGGATCAGGGGGAGGAGAAGGGAAGTGGGCACAGTTGCTCACCACTCTGTTTCTTTTAGGGGTGATGTATCCCACGGGAAGCCAGGGACAGAAAAACTAAAGACAGAATATTCTCTTTCTGAAGCAAGTTTGGAGAATCTGATTAGGTCTCCTGCTGCAGTGCTAGGTATTCCATTTTTGCCAAAGGGCCAGCTATTATGATTAACGTCATTTGTCTGAATCATTACTCTCCACCTTGGTTCAGCAAACACTATGAAGATGGCATGGTAATAAATGACCGCCGGATTCCTTCCTGCTTTGGCCTCTTTTTATCTGCCACCTCTCCACCGTCAGCTCCATCTTTCTGAACCTCTCTGAATCCCCAAAAGGGACGGGGTGTCTATTTGTTTTCCACTAGGTTACCACTCTGTCTATTGTTGTTTGCACTAAAGGGTACAAATTCAATTCATTCTTGTGACATAAAAGCACTGATACAGTAAATTTTTTGCCCAAGAGAAAACAAAAACAAAGTTGCTGAATATCGAATAAGATCCGAGGCCCCAGCATGTATGTGAGGAGGCTTTCTGAGTGGTCTCAGTTATCTACCAGCATTGTCCTCCCGGGCGCAGAGTCTCAGGAGGATGCCCTGCATGTAAACACACGTGAAGCTTCCCGGTTAGTGCTGGGGTCAACCTGAGACTGCGTAAACCCCAGGCTGGGACACCCACACCTGTTTCAATGGTGAGAGAAGACGAGAGAAGGGCGGAAGGCTGCAGTTAGTATGCAATCAGATTTCAACTTCTGAACAAAACAAAAGCGTGGTTCTGTGGAGAACCATGCAGTACACAGTTAACAGGGGAAAATGTGTACAGTTAGAAGAAAGGAGCTGAGAGCAACCATCAGAGGCAGTCCTCTGTCCCTCAGATTCTGTACCATCAATTTCCTTATTGCCAATTCTGGGAACGAGCTGGTGGTCTAAATAAGTCAACAAAGCTGCACACGACCCCCGACTGCACACACATGACGTGTGCTGTGTGTCAAAAGTACTGGTTTGACAAGACAGCCCCAGAAAGTGGCGTGGATGGGAAGCTGACCTGCTGGTCTGGCCTGACTTTCAAGCCGGGGCATTAGTGTGGTTCTGACCTCCTTTCCGGCTTCAATGTCCAATAGAAACTTCCACGTCCTAAAATATGTAAACACTCCATGTTTGGGGGAATTTAAATTATGTAAATATCATTACATCGCTTGCTTACCACTGACTTTTCTTTGCCAAGGGTAACACGTTTCACTAGATAGGCTGCTAGAAAGTGCCAAATGCTGTAAACCCTAAAGAATATTGCCAAGTACCAACCATCTCACTCTGGGTCCAAGTCTTAAAAAACACTTAATACAAAATCAATCTGAAATCCTGTAATTGCCCACCATTCCTGGCATGTCACCTTGTGTACAACTTCAGTCATTATGAAAACATTCTAGATTCCTGCCAGAAGTTAAGAAGTTATCACTGAAAATCACTGGCTAATCCAGCCTGGGCTAAGATGGATTTTTAATGAAAGTTTAATGAATGATAAATACTCGTTTCTTGATAAATGTTTAATTATGCCAATAATTACCAACTGCTGAAAACCACTGTTGTGTTAATAATGGCATTTTAGTACACAAGCAGTTTCATAAGTCATGGTGTTGTTAAAGATCACAACTCCATCTGTCTGATGCAAACTAGCAAAACAAAAGTCTCATTAATATTTTGATCAATTTTTTCCACATTCTAAAGACTGTCAATGTCCTTAAAAAATTTTTTTTGATCTATTTTCTATTTTATGGGAAACAGGTAAGGAAAAGTATGGAACCATTGTAAGATTAGTTTATGCAAAAATTAAAGAATAGAAAATATTTTAGAATCCATTGATTTTATTAACTCTGCATGATTAAATATAATGATTGTTTTCATATTACTGAAAGCTATTTTTAAAAATAATGACCACTACATTATTTAATAGCATGGAAAGCTGAACTTCCTTTATTAATTGGTCCTAGCTGGCCCTTAACAGGTGATATATGAGACTTACAATCTGTGTTGTTAGGACACAGGCTGGGCCTCGCAGCAGAATGAACTGTTATTTGTATGAAGGAATGACAGCTTTCAGGGCAGCAAACCCCTGGCTCTAGAAGGTTAAGCTGACCTTGAATTAATGAGTGTTTATTAACGATGGCAAATTGCTAAAGAGAAGACGAGTCCCTGTGGCTTCGTGAGTGGGAGAGCGCCCTTCCTGGGGCGCACACGGAAGGACAGCATGGCGGAGCCGGCGGGCTCAGGTCTGCCGGGCTCACAGGCCGTCTCCTGACAGGGTCCAGCCCAGCTCCCCACCCGAGGAAGGCAGGCCCGGGGGTCCTCCGCACAGATTCTCCTCTGGAGCTGCGACCCCCGCGAGAGCTCCTGACTTGCACTTACTGCACTGCTCACCTGGCATCGGGCTCATGCCCAGGCCAGAAGGACACATACGTGAAGGTGTACGGACTCAAATCTGTTTCTAAAGCATTTCCTCTCAATATCTCATCCGGCTACAGAAGTTAGGGAGATGTGGCATATATTCTAAATGCCAGGCTAACAATTCATATTTTTAATAATTCACACTTTGAAAGCAACCCGAGTTACGCAGATAATTCCCAATTACATTTCCAACAGAATCTGTGAAAGCTTTAATTTAATCCATAGTGTGATTTGTGGAGATATAATCTCAATCCTTTAGATAATAATGTATGATAATAATGTATAATACTTTCCTACCGACAGAAGTGAAGTCTGATGTACCGCTCGGACTGCTGTTGCTGGCAGCTATTAAATCCAAAGGAGCTCACAGTTAAAACCATTACGTTTCCAACTCAGATATTCACAATTCAGGTACACTGATGAACTTGGCATACTCATGTTCAGATGGCTTTTTCATCTGTGACCACACCCCCCAAAGATCACATCACTTTCAGGCTTAACTCCTCCCTCAGAAATGGTTGCTGTGTATAACTCTTCATCTGACACACATTTTTATAAAGACTTTCAACATTTCACTGTTGCCATTTTTTTACATTGACATTATGTACTTTTTAAGCGTCTCCTCATGACTTGCGCACTACACAGGCTCTTCCTGTTTCTGAAGCAGGCACTGTGGCAAGAATTCATCCTTAATTGTTCATATTTTGTGTACTTTGAATTTGAAGCTATTTTTCGTTAGGACAACTGAAGCCCTGTGACATTTTAAAGTATCTGACAACTGTTCACAGAAAAATGTAACAAATCACAGACTGTGTGTGCATGCTCAGCTGTGTCTGACTCTCTGTGACCCCATGGACTGTAGCCCTCCAGGCTCCTCTGTCCATGGGATTTTCCAGGCAAGGATACTGGAGTGGGTTGCCATGCCCTCCTCCAGGGGATTTTCTCGACCCAGGGATTGAACCCCGGTCTCTTGAGTCTCCTGTACTGGCAGGCAGAATCTTTACCACCAGCGCCATCTGAACTTTCCAGAAATGGGCAAAAAACCACATGCTGAAACAGGAAAACATAGGCACAGAACAGAGAGATGCTGAAAATATGAAGGATGGACACAAACACGTTCACACACCCCCCCACTACACACGCAGATGCACCGCATGTACGAGCACACACAATATCTGAATTAAGGTGGCAGGCGTGTTCCGACCCCCGTCCTCAGGACAGTGTGAAATGTGAGCGGTGAGAAGGAACACCTGACAAATGGTGACAAGCGCCGTGCACCCTCCTCATGCAGCAAGAGCAGACCCAAGATTGTAATAACGTGGGTACTGACATCTGCTGCCCGCCACAACCGAATGGACACGTCACTGCTTTGGGCTGGCTTAAAAAGAAGTTAGCTAGGCAGTCCAAAACATTAACGATACACTGTGTCTGAGGGACGTTATTATGTCTCAGGTATAATAATAAACAAAAGCAATAAGTAAATAGATAATAAAAGGTATCTCCTCTGTCTCCATGGTTACAACCTTGGGCCACATTGTCCGATAAACTGCATTCCTAATTGTATGCCTGCTCCCTCCAGCCACCCTACACAAAGGACCAAAGATGAATTCTTGAACTGAAATTTGCCCCTGGGATTCCTGTGAGGAGCACGCAGAGCTTTTTTCCCTGGTGCACGAGGCTTCCTCACCAGCCACTCGCCTCGTCCTTGGCACACGCAGACCCCAGCGCCCTGAGGGGGCTGCACGGCTCAGCTCGCTCCCTTCGAAGGCCAGGGGTGCCCTCACCTCCCTGAGCAGTCCGCTCCTTCTCATCCCGTGGAGGCACACAACCCTACTCAGGCAGCTGTTACTCTGCGTGGGCTGCCATGCCCACCTCCAGGGCATCTTCCCCACCCAGGGATCGAACCCAGGTCTCCCACATTGCAGGCGGATTCTTTACCTTCTGAGCCACCAGAGAAACTCCCAAATTAGTGTGTGTGTTAGTCACTCAGTCATGTCTGACTGTTTGTGACCCCATGAACAACATAGCCTACAGGACTCCTCTGTCCGTGGGATTCTCCAGGCGAGGATCCTGGAGTGGGTAACCATTCCCTTCTCCAAGTGAAAGCATGAGAGTGTTAGTCACACAGTGGTGTCCAACTCTTTGCAGCCCCATGGACTGTAGCCTGCCAGGCTCCTCTGTCCGTGGGATTCTCCAGGCGAGGACCCTGGAGTGGGTAGTTCTTCTCTCTCCTCCAGGGGATCTTCCCGACCCAGGGATCGAACCCAGGTCTCCCACACCACCAGTGGGTTCTTTACTGTGTGAGCCACCGGGGAAGCCCAAGAAAAGTGGAGCAGGTAGCCTATCCCTTCTCCAGGGAATCTTAGGTAAAACATTTTTGACATCTGTCACATGTTACAACATATTAAAATGTGCCTTCGTTGTCTCTTTACTGAACAGAATGTTGTCGCGTTTTCTGTTTGGGCGACAGAGCTGCTCATCTCCCCATGCGGCCCGTCTGGCTTGGCCCAAGCTGCTAGTGAGGCAGCACTAAGGCAGAGCCATGCTCTCTGTAGCGGCTGTTAATGCACTAATGCTGTGTCACTCACAACAGGCTGAGAACCTCAGCCGTCTCACCTACCACACAGGACAATCACCCTGCACTGAGCAGCACGATAAAAAAAGGGAAGCACTTTGAAGCGCGCCCAGTTTTCGCGAAGATCTCATTTAGGACACCAAAGGGGAACAGTATCCTTGGCAGCATAATGAGTAATCACTGCGTTCAAAAGATGGAAAAGTTACCGAAGAAATATCGAGGACTCTGTATCACCACAGCACTTCCAGTAATTATCACAAACCATGTTTGAGAGCAGGAGAAGCCATTTTAAAATCCCCACCCACCCCGGCCCCAAAGAAAATCTCCAAAGGAGCTGTTTCAGGAAACCAAGCTCAAAGGCCTTCCCAGAGCGCCTCTGGAGGGATGGGAGGGGCAAGGGTGGGCAAGGCGGGCCGACCAGCGGTCAGGGCTGCAGAGGACCTGCGTGGGGCCGCCACAGGCTGCCCCTCGCGGCCCATACAGAGCACGCCACGCGGGCCGCCCCATTTATAACCCTGCGCTGATATTCAAATTTTCTGTCTTAAGCTAAAGAAAGATTGAATACCCTGCTGTTGTGTGGCCAAGATTGAAGAGGTGTCTCACTGACATTGTTCAAAGTTTATGAAAATATATGAATGCTCAAATGTCATTGGCTTTGCGCCTCCAACAGACTGTGGTTTTATGAGAAATCAGTCTTTTAATCAAAATGATTGAATACCTTAAGGTCGAATCCAAAGATATCAGTTAATATCTAGAGACGTGCTATTTCTGCAAATTTTGCCAAGCTGTACATATTGTGGTGCATTTTAAAGTGTTAATTTGTGCATTCCATATTGAAAATTGATCTTGAGTTTTAGCTTTTTGTCAAGCAAAAACATATGGTTACAAGCTTTATGCGTTTTACGTGACGGCTGTTGAAGCTGTCACATGTGCAAACTTGATAACCGATGTGACACATACGCAAATAATTTGCTTGTTTAGTAACAATTCAAAGATTCATTATTCATGCAAACACACATTTTTAAAAATGATCAGATGGAAATAGTCTCCGTTTTGTACAACCTAGTCTGGTTGGTGTGCAAACCCAGATAAAATAAAGCTGGGAAATAAGTGGTATTAAACAAATCCAAGAATATGGGTATTTTCAGATAATTATTGAACCAGATGGTGTTTTTTGTTAATTCTGCCATCAGTCTGAGAACTTGATGCCTTACATCTGCACTTGGTAAAATAAATTTTACCACTGACATTATTTCAGTTTTCTTAAAATATTTCAATCAGTTTTAAACCAAGATTTGCAAACATCTGCCACAGTACATGCCTACAGAGTGAAATTATCTGAGATAATTCCTTTAAAAATACACATGATTACAGAGTTTTAAATTTATCACCCTTTAAACTAAAGCTTTAGAATTACTAGTCTGAAAGTTTAATAAAAAGATGAGGATGAGGTGGCACATGTGAAAATGAGCATGGTTCACAAGCAGGTCACACAAGTGCTGGCTCTTCGGAGGCACCATCTTGGAATCCCACCTCACACTGTTTCCTAACTGGGACTGCACAGAGATGAAGTAACTACATTTCTTTCTGTATCCTTTAGGTAAGTTTTCTACGGGGTGCGATGAGAGGTATAAAAACATGATGAATTCATCAAAAGATGCAGATGATAAAGGGATGCCAACTGCGAGTAAATCGGTCATCACTAATGGAATTCTTCCTAAATGCTGCCACTCACGTTCTTGGTCCTGTCAATTAAACTAGCAGAGCTTCAAAACGCAGCCGAATCCAGCATACCCGTTTTAGGTCCTTTTTTAGAGGCTCCAAAAGGAGTTCCTGAAAACACAATTTAAACATAAAGCACCTCCAAGGGGTTTAACTTCTTCAAGGTAACAAACTCAGTAAACCCCACAAACAAAACCTTAGTTTCAAACTTAATAATAAATTCACACCTTCTGTTACAGAATGGACTGCATTTGGCTAACAGTCTTAAGTTCCAGGTTCCAGAATAAACTTTGAGGGAAGGTTTGGGATTTCTACTCCCCCCTTTTATCTTGTTCTTTCCCAAACCCAGACCGTGAAACAAACTGACTGAACAACTTAACACAAACACAGGTGCTCCATGCATGCTGCAGACTGACCAAAGCCAACCATCAACGCACACTGCCTATGGCTGAAGGAATCCCACTGCAGCAGCAGTGCATATAATGAGCTGCATGAGGTAAGCCATGGTTTCCCATGTGAAAGGAGGTTCTACTCAGAGTGGAGACTGATTGAGATGAACCACTCGACCACCAACACCTGCATTCACAGGTGCTCGGGGAGCTAGAGCAGCTGCTGACATTTCATAACAAGGATTCCTTGGTTGGAGCACCTGGGAATCTCCCCCGTTGCAGAAAGCTCTCAAACTGGAAGTGATTATTAACCCGAGAAGGCTGACTTCTCATGGCTCTGGGAGAAAGAAGGCGAGGCTGGGGCACATAGGCAGCTGTCAGAATTTGAACCCAGAGATGGCTCTGAAGAGCTGGACCCCAAGAATCTAGTTGATTTACTTCACTGTTTTCATTTTTTCAATTACTAGACAAGGGGTTATTAAAATTTGTTACCATTCATTATTAATTATACCTATAAGATGCATTATTAATTATGTTATAAGCTATCTATTAACTATAATGAAAAATAGAGTATCTGTTGATCATAATATCTCTTAATTATAATAATTAATGATAGCAAACTAATAGTTAATTCAAGGCTCATTATACAATGTATGCTAACTTTTACATGCATTATTTTATTCACACGCTCATAGGTGGCACATCGAGAATTACCCCATCTGACAGATGAGTACATTCAAGTTTAGATGGGTAGGCGGCTTGCCTGGGCCATGGAGCTCCTAAGGATACATGCAGAATATGAACCCTGGTCTGTCTGACTCCAGAGCAGTGCTGCAAACCGCCCTGTGCTACAGACCCCAAAACAACTGCATGAGGGTCATGTATCCTGATGTTTAGGCTACATTTGACAAATGCACTGTGGAAATATTTCCCTCCCTCTCCCCGAGCCCCCCCACCCCTTTCTTACATCAAAGGATAAGAGGAATTTTAGGGCACTTATTTCATATCACCAAGTTATTTTCTAAAAAACCAGAACGAATTGATCTCTTATCTGCAGTAGATGTACATTACACTACACTGTGTTTTTCTTCTACTAATTTGATAGAGAAATGGTATATAATGGTTGTTTTCTTTAACAATAGAACTTTGGAGCTGCTCAATTATGAGGAATGGTGAACACCTTTCCTGACGTTGGTTTGTAAGTTTCACCTTCTATTTCATGATTGATCTGTGATCTTTTGTGCCTATTTATTGAGTTTGCAGTGTTTTTTCTATTGATTTGCATGAGCTCTTTATATAAAGAGATATAAAACTTTAATGTGTTATTTGATGAAAAGATTTTTTCTTAGTCCTCTAGTTGCCCTTTCCTTTTGGGAACTTTAGACATAAAAAATTTAGCTTATCAAATAGCTAAATCTATCAATCTGCTCCTCTGTTTTTTTCCTTTATTTGCTAAAATTCTGGGAATATTTTCTTATTAAGACTTTGCTATCTGTTCAATTCTATTTCTGTATAAACTTTTATGACTTTATTTGTATCATATTTAACTCTTTAGTGCATCAACATTTATCTTCGTGAGCTGTGTCCAATAAAACTCTAAACTGGTTATCTGATATCCTGGTAAGTCACACAATGTATTAACTACTAAATAACATATCCCTTCTATAGTGATTTGAGTCCTCCAAGAATGTGTACACACACACAGATACATATATATTAACTGATTACATGTAACAGACTCAGTTTTTGATTAATTTGATCTCTTGCTTTCTTACACTTTCTTAGAGCTTTGAAGTCAGATGTATGTAGCTTTGAATCTTGCCTTTGTCTTAAACAAAGCTCAGTTTTCTCATCTTAAAAGGGGGTGGTATCTACCTCTTATGGCTAGTGTGAGGGTTAAATAAGGTGAATTTCTCAGGCCTCTGGGCTCGGTGTCTAGGGCGTGGGGATCATGATATGATGGTCACACCAAATGCTAACCTCCATCCTCAACCACTGTTTTATTTGTTGTGACTTGCTTGTGTTATCTCATAACTTTAGTTCTGCTGCTCAGGGCTTATTAGGATTACAACTGTTAATAAATGAGATCAGAAAGAACTGCTGACTTCCTGTTGAGAAACACCAAACATTTCAATTCATCTTCCAGGCTTACAAATTAACTCCTTGTTTCTCAAATAAAGGAATTAGCTTTAAATGGGTATGGACAATGTTCTCCATTTTTGTGTGTGTGTCTCAGAATTGTGAATGGGATTCTTTCTCTAGTATTTTTCTAATAGGTTATACTACAGTATAGGAAGGTTCCTCATTTTTGTATATTAATCTTGTTTTCAGCCTTTTCACTGAGCTATGAATCTCAGTTTTAAAAGTCTCACAGGACTTTCCAGGCATAGAAATCATATGAGCAAAATCAAAACTTTTCCTTTTTCTGATAGATAAATCTACTTACTTTAGTTTTAATTTTATTATTTTTTTATTAACCAGAACCTCCAGAGCTAGTTAAATAAGGAGTAGTCGATTACAACCTTTTGTTCTTGATTTCAAGGGGAGTGTTTCATATTTTGAGTCATCTTGGCAGTTTATACTACGTGAAGGAAGTCACTGTCTCACCCCTGACTGGGTTTCTTATCTTTACAGAACTTTTACATTTTATATTATTACTTTATATATTCTGTGTATTTATGTATTTTATGTAAGCCACTTCAATTTCTGTGGGATAAAAAATATATACAAACACACAAAAAATACAATCTATTTTGTTCATATTCATTAGAAAATGATTTTGCATGAAATGCTCCCTTTTGTCATTCTTTGAGATAATTGTTTGACATAATCTATAATGTAATTGAGGGATTTTTCTAATACTCTAAAGATTGTTAAATGTGTATGAATGGCTTATGGTTATTTTAGTTACTGTGTTTTGTTGAGGACGTTCAGGTCTGTATTCTAAGAGCGGTTAATGAAACCGGTAATTGAGAAAGAGATGTTGAGTGCTGAACAGGGTTTAGACATGAGTGTGTTGTCCAAGACTGTGGACTCAAAAGTTTACTCTCTAAGTCTTCAAACTTGCAAAACGTATAATGCCCATGTTATAAAACTTTCTAGAAAATTAAAAAAAGTAAATGTCTCAATTTATTCTTATACCATCTGTTGACACTTTCAAAGTTTGTTAACTATACGTTATAATATAGTTTATGTTCTTTAAGGCATTGTCTTTTTGATCAATGGTTAAATACATTTTTTCTTGGTTTTTCAGGTTTGCCTGACTTTTACCTGACTTATCTTGATTTATTCATTTATGTTTTTCTAGGTTACTTACTACTGCTTTTATTCAATTATTTTATTACTCATTTTTTGTTATGTCATTTGGAATTTTTCTAAATAATTTAACTTACATTTACACCTTTTTTTTTTTTTCATTTAAAAAAGGATTTATGGCTGTGCATTTATTCCTGAGTTCAACTTAAGTCAACTTATAGCTTAGGAGCCATGGTATCGCCTGTGAAAATTTTGGTTTTTACCGTGAGTGCAAAGGTATGCCATGGAGGGTTTTGAGCAGAAGAGAGATGTGAATTGACTTATGTTTCAGGACTGTACTATTCGTATGATAGCCCCTAGCCACTAGTGGTTAATTACAATTAATTAAACTTTAAATTAAAATAAAAACAAAAGTAGAGAAGTCCTTGGTGGCCCTAGCCTCATTTTAAGTGCTCAGAAGCCACGTGCGGTGAGTGGCTGCCATGGGCCACCACAGCTTCAGCGCATGTCCTCCACCACAGAGGATTCTCCGGGCGGTGCTGGCCCGAGGATGACTCTGACCACCCTACTGAACACCGACGGTGACAGAGGAAGGGGGCTGCAGGAAGAGCGACTGGGAGGCCACTGGCGAGAGGTGGCAGCCTCGTGGACCAGAGGGAATGGTGGAGGCAAAGAAGTGACCTGATTCAGATAGACGTTGAAGGGTGCCCTGGAGCATTTGCTGACAGTCTGGCCATGGATCTATCCAGTTCTTCTAAAATCAAGGATTAGGTACCAACTGGATTTCATCAATCATCATGCAGCCACCTTGGAGAATGGCAAATACTGAGTAGTTGTTGAACAGAACTGGCATGCTGGCTATGCCATAGAAAGAAAGAAAACTTCGGCTCTACCATCTTTGTTTCTCCCTCCCTAAAATAAGTGGATATTTTATATTTATTTTACACTCTAATATTTCTACAAAGCAGGGTCATGTGGGAATGGGGAAAAAACTTTCCAACTCTCCTATAAGTTGACATACAGTACACGAATTATTAATATTAAGGCTTAAAAAGCTGAGGCACTAATCTCCTGCAAGGCCACAAAGCACCCTTCCACCAGGTATACGAGGTGAAGTGTTACATTCATTTAACTGAATGACTCTGGGTAACTGAAAAGTACTTTGCCAACTGCAAAGTCCTTTATAACTGCTTGCTATTATTTCTCTTAATTGGCACTCTTAAATTACTTACATATTATTTTACCAAGATTTCAGACAGAGCTATACACTTTCTGTACCTAAAACATAGCAGATGTTCGGCAAATACTTGTGAAAAGAAAAAAAAAAAAAAAAAAACACCTAAATGAATTGATCCCTACTACCCTTCAGTTTTATATTAGGATTACTGTGGAGTCCCAAAGTCTCCAGGTGGTAAATACGTTGGAGAGAGGTGCTCTGCCTGGGAGCCGGTGAATGAATGGATAAGCCAGAATAAAACCCTTCATGGCCTTCATGATAACAAACACCACTGCTTCTTTTCTCTCTTCAACTATGCTGACACGCTCGATAAAATACAGGGTATTAACAGTAGTGGCAACAGATAAAAAATGCCAGGGTAAAATAAAGTTGATGCCATTCTAGGGCAGAAAGAGAAGAGAAAAATGTAATTTTACTATAAGTGGATAAAGAGGAAATTCAGAAGATGAAAACTACTCACAATTCGGTTGAACTTTAACTATTACCAATAACCTAAATGCCTTACCTTTGGTGGGACAGGTTGGAAATTATTATAGTACAATATTATTAATTTTACCATGCATTAAACCTCACCTGCCATGTAAGAAAAGTCATCCCAGATATGAGTCAGAACTCAGACACTTCAGTTCAATATGGCACCAGTACAGTATCTTGCCTCTGAAATGTACCCTCATTATACATCAGTGCAAGCTCATTATATGGCAGGAGTAGCGTTCATAACAGGAGCAGCAGTGAAAACTGTGATGACTCTAATACTGAAATACGTTGAAACTACACAGATTTAAGTGAGTTCAAAATAACATGTAGTTGTTACCATGTATTTAAGTAACTAATTTTCAGAAGTTAGACATTAGTTCCTTATACCAGAAACTGACAACCCTATAAACCAACTATAGTTGAAATTAAAAAAAGAAAAAGAAATTAGTCCCAAATAAGGAAATGAGAAAACCAAGATTCCAGGTATCAATTAGGTGAGCCATGAAAAAATAAATTTTTTGACTCAGAGAGGATATCTAGGTCTGTATGTCAAAGCAAAGAAACATTTACCACTTAAACATTTATAAATATGTGACCTCTAGTATTTGTCCTTACATGGGGTTTCTGACACTACTCAAAATTGTAATACCAAAAAACCTGTAATATTATATATTTACTTTATATAATATTATATGTTTACTTATATATTATATATTTACTTTCATAATCCCCAAAAAACTATAATGTTACAATGGTTTAAATGCAGTTGCTGTTTTCAGATTAAAAATAAAACTTTAATCTGATTTAAAAAAACAGCTTTTTAAAATACACATAGCCAAGATCAACAGTTTATGGTCTGTTTTATTTCTTGCCAGCAGACACCATTAAAAGTTATAAAACTATAACAACTGCTTTCCTTTACATCACTCTCCGATTACCCTGATAGCTCCAACGTCTGAAGAAGTTCAGGATCTGTAAAGCCTGTCACATTACAGAAACATGTCTCCTTAAACCAAATGTGAAATTCCAGTAATTGAAGTGATAAATCTAGTGTTTTTGCCCGGGTACTTTTGATGAGAACTACAGTAGTAAATTAGGAAATATTCCGTGCTGTTATATCATGGTAAAAGCCTTTCCATTACTCGTTGTCAGTCACCAGGGATGGGCAAATAACTCAGTTGTCAATCTAGCTAGAAAGCCCCAAGTTCCGTGACTGATCAATAAAGAAAATATATATAAACTCTCCATTATCTTCATATAATTCCTCCGACAACTCTCTGCTGTTTTCTCTCCTGCTCTAGAGCACATCTCATTTATTCAGAAGCAGATTGGAGACCTCGGAATATTTCATTTTTTTATTGCTCGTTACGTGTCATCTTGTTTCCAAATGGTGTATGAGCATTACATTTCAATAAGTGCAAGCATCTATACCTTGGCCGCTGACGGCAATGTTACACGTGATATGGACTTAACTAAATTACTAATAACTGTTACCTCTGTTTTATTATTGATTTTGCAGCTAAAATATTTATTGCCTTATATTTCTACTTTAAAAGTCTATTCTTTAGCATTTCTTCCAATCACACAGAAATATTCACAGGAGGTATACCCCTCTTCACGTTATCCTAACAGCAAAAGCAAAAGGCAAACACCAGCATTCTCTCCCAGCTTAGCTTGTTTATAGGAAACATAGAGAAGGACATCTATAATTTACTCTTTCAGTTAAAACAAGCCATCTATTTAGGTTCCATCAACTTCCACTGTAGAACATCAGCTCAGTTCTTGAAACCAGGTAATAGGACATACGTTTCTTAAATTACTAAGAAATTTCCAACTCACTGGTGAGGAATAGCTACAACTGCTGGAGCACAGAATTCACAAACCAGCTTTCTGTTATTCATCTGCAGTCCTATTCAATTCTCACATGTTTCAAAGGAAGAAAAAGATAGCAATACTCTTAAACACTTTTCAAGTTTTACTGTCAGCTTGGATAAAAAAAAAAAACAAAAACAAAAGTGCTTGAAATGTCAGTTAAAAAGATTAATGGAGATAAAGTAACTCATATCCCTTAACCTTAACACAGTAAACTTCATTTATCACATATTTTATTTTGGCTGATGGTTTAAAAATGGTCAAAAGAAATATGAATTTGACCACTGAAGAGGATAAGTGGCAAGATTAGCGGAATCATTTATCTGGAATGAAAAGCCCTGATCTAGTTAAGAATGTGCAGTTGTGTGCATCTTTATGAAAAGCAAACTCAGTTACTTGGAAAGAGATAAAAAGACCAAAAAAAAAAAAAAAGAAAGCAAGCAGCAAATGCATGCCTTGACCTTCAAGAAGGTAGTGGAGATGACTTAGGTTGGAAGAAATTAAAATGGGGCATTTGGTGTCAGCTACAAGCTGGGAAAAGGACAAAGGAACATCTTGGAATGAAAGAAACACTAGCGGGCTATGAACATCTGGAGCATCAAACATTGATGATCAGGTACTCAATGATAGTCTTCACTTCTTAATCCCCCTGAATCTCAAATGAAAAACCATAGCTACTTTCTTTTAAGAAGGGATGTTTAAACACGTGAATAAGGAAGCAGCATCCGGTGGGCACGCGGCCAGCCTGAACTCGCTTTGCTCCCTCCGCCTCCGTCCTAACTAAGCGGGACCTGACACCCAAACCGGCTCCGCGGCTCACCTGGTGGCACTTACACGACGTCCGGGGCTTTTCCTTAGAAAAGACACCAGTTTCTATAGGATTTGGCTTGTAACCTGAAGTTTTTTTGGCAATAAAAATGTCGAGAACTGAACCCATTACCACAAGAACTTGAGCTGAAGAGAAACCGTGCTCCACACACTGGGGCATGGAGCCTCGCTGGGGACCTAACGCTCTGGGGGTCGTTCACCCCTAATTCTAAAAGTCAAGGGCCAGGAAAATACAAGCCAACAGGAGCACGCAATGCACTTGCTTACTTTAAGAAAGTATATGCGCTTTAGAAACCGTTCCATCGGGGCTTCTAGGGGTCCCTAGTGGTCCCGCAGACAGCCTGCGTGCAGGCTGGTCGGGGTGCACTTCGCCTCCCGCCTTCCCATGAGATGGGGGGCGCACGCCCCCTAAGTCAGGGCACCCCCCTCTGTGGCTGATGCACATAGCACTAACTGTGACTGCTTCTGTTCTCACCTTGCCTCACGGGCAAGAATCCAGAGAGCAAGTTCCTCCGGTAACCAAGACACACGTTTTTCCCTTTTAGACAAAGCCTTTTTGGGCTTTTTATTACAGAAGGATAAAGGCTGAAGGAAGGGGTGTGCTCCAGAGAGTTGTGGCGGTGGTAGGGATTCTTTCCTTTGCTGCCATTTGAATTTGTCATTAAAAGTGCAGGGGGTGGGGGGGAACTACTCACGACTTAATAAATATGGATCTACAACAATTCCTGCTGTGAGACATCACGTCTTCACTAAGAAAGAGAAAAACGAGTTTCTCCCAGACCTTTACTTGAATTTACATGGAACACACTTTACTAAAATTGCCCACATGTCACTGCATCTATTTTTCTTTTTAAATCAGGCATTAAATATGCATCTTGACTCCCACGTAGGCAATCTGCAGCACAGCAAAATGACTGTGTATTCAATTATAGGCTAAATAAATATAGCAAACATGAAGGAGAAAGTTTCCAACTCCTGGGCGCTTGGCTGTGTCCTTCCCCATGCCCTCCCCACCCCCCCACCAACAAGATCAGGTGCTCTGTCAACCACGGCCACGGCACAGGCTGTGCAGAATCTTCCAGGATCCCTTAAAGGAAATGGCCCCCTTCTGAAATTAGAGATACTGGGTCAATCTGGAGGGAAAAAACCGTGAAGCAGCAGCTGAAGCGCGTGTGCATCTAAAGTGAACACAGGGTATATTTTAATGAAGAAAATTAGCCACTCATGAAACAGGGTATTTATATGCCCCCTTTGCTCTGATGAGATGAGGTTAACAATTCTACAATAAACTGAACTGCAAACCAGCAAATTCACAATGAAGTTAAGAGTTTTTTTTCTTTCGTTCTTATTTGACTGCAGAGATTAATAGGCCAAATTCTACCCAGATGCGTAATCAGTTGAGACTTTGGTGGAGATCTGCTTCTAACCTTCCTGTTGTTGCTAAGCTGATTCAGGCTTTCAGTAATTTGGGAGAAGAGAAATGCTTTCTTTTGGGGAGCCTGCTGCAAAGTGTAGTAAAACTGGAAAACCAAATGTTGAAGGTTTACATGCTGACGCATTTAAGCATCACCCACTCTAGCCTGCCCTGAAGCCTGCTACTTCCTCCTCTTTGCTCTGACGGTGCTTCAAGGTGCAACGAGTTCATCTCAGCCAACTCAGCACACAGGTGCCCCAAGTCACCGTTTGTGAAGTGCTGACGATGCTCCACAGGTGAGGGCCCGGCTGTCACAGCAAGCAACTGTTAGGGTCACTAGCGTGGGGTGCCATCTGCTCCTCCAGGGGGTCTTCCCAACCCAGGGATGAGCCCAATCCTCCTGTACCTTCTGCACCGCAAGCAGCTTCTTTCACGGCTAAGCTGTCAGGGAAACCATTGGGCTACTGATGTAACACTTACATAGGTCAATAACCAAGTAGAAACCTGTGTTTGCAGGTTTAAAAGAGGGTTTTGATATATATAGCACATAAGAAGTATTTAAACACTGTGAATTTAAGTTCCACTATTCTCAATGGGTATTTCTGTAACTTTATCTGGCTATTATAAAAACTTAACCAAACACTGGCCAGAAAAAGTCAAGTCTGCTACTGGGAAAAATTCATGCATGAAGTAAACAAATTTGTAAATAAATATGACATGCTAGATAGCCCCATTATTTATACTTATCTCTGATAAGCCAGTTCAAAGGGGAATTAGGATGCATGTATAAGGCACGTTCAGTTTATAAAAATGGTACCAAGGAGTTAGACTCTATTTGACATTTCAAAAATATTGAAAAAGTCCAATATTCTTTCTTTCAACAAAAACTCATTAAATACTAGCTAAAAGTATTTTATGACTTTATTTAAATGGATCAGTACTTTTCATTATCTGTTTTTCCCTATCACTTGGATTCATGTTGTTTTTAAGCAAAAGTTTTTCATGTACAATAATATTTAATATAGGAAAAAAACTCCACCAAAAGTCCATATATAAGGGAAGGTGATGAAAGAATGGTACCTGCACTCTTATATGTTATATGACGATTCTGATGAATAATTACATTCCTATCTATTGATCTGAAGGAAAAATGAAAACTGCAGAATTACATGTATCCCTGCTGCTGCTGCTGCTAAGTCGCTTCAGTCGTGTCCAACTCTGTGCGACCCCATAGACGGCAGCCCACTGGGCTCCCCCATCCCTGGGATTCTCCAGGCAAGAACACTGGAGTGGGTTGCCATTTCCTTCTCCAATGCATGAAAGTGAAAAGTGAACGTGAAGTCGCTCAGTCATGTCTGACTCTTCGCGACCCCACGGACTGCAGCCTACCAGGCTCCTCTGTCCACGGGATTTTCCAGGCAAGAGTACTGGAGTGGGGTGCTATCACCTTCTCCGACATGTATCCCACCCCCTTCTAAAACATTTGTTAAGAACACAACTTCTTGTTCAAAGAAGGCTGGTACACACTGAGCTGTAAACAGTGATTCCTGGCTGGCTGTGTGAGGGGAGGATCTTTCTTTATTTATGTTTGTTTTACTTGTTACAAGTCAGTTACTAATATTTGGGAAATTTAGAATTCCTAATAAAGAAAACCAAACCCAAGAGCAAACCAGGAGTGGTTTCATGAGTAAGAGTCAGATTTTACCCCGATTCCACACAGGTCTTCAGGGTCTTCCCACAGTGCTTCCTGCTCATGGCCTGACGCTGATAAACTGCAGCTTCTCATGGGCCACTTGGGGATGCCTGGTGCTCTGCTATTTTTATGAGGATCTGACTGCTCCTGACAAGGGACCATTCTTTGCTATATGAAAGAGCAGAGTTTTACAGATGTTAAGACTTGCTTGATATCCCCACGTGTGCTTCTCCTTAAGGAACACATTATTTAGATCAGCCCATAAAGAGGAGGCATGTGGAACCTAGATCAGTCAGCCCTGGGGAGAGGTCTCGGGGGAGCAGGAGGGCAGTGGAAGTGTTCCTTCTGGGTTCACCATGGCTGGGCCCTGGAGCAGTGGACACCCTGTGCTTTAAAGACACCTGTGTTCAGGCCACTGCTGCTGATGCCAACGAGACGGAGACTTCCAGCAGGCAGGCTTCACCAGATCTGACCACGCCAGCTGCCCAGACACAGAGAGCAAAAGTCCCTGCTACGCAGACCCGGCAAACATCCTGGAAACTGCTCCCAAGTCCACGAGCATCAGGCACTAAAGTGCTGGCAAGTCACCCCCAGGGACTCACTTCTTCCTCTGGTGACACACGATCACTGCAGGCTTGTCGGCTTGGTTGCACACATGGAGCTCAGTGAGTTATCACCCGACCTGTCCTACTAACAGCCCTCTCGAACCCCTGGTCCCTGCAGCACCTGGGAAGGCCTCTGCAGTCTTGAGCCGGCTGGTCCCAGGGAGCCCGGCAGCTAACTGGCTGGGCATCATCAGAAGTCCCCTGGTGGTTTTCCTCCACCTGCAAAGCCACGATCAGAACACGGTGACTACAAGGACCAGTAGTGTCTACACAAGTCCAGATGCCCACTGCTCCAGAGTCCAGAGTGGCTTAGGGCAGCTGGGTCTATTCTAAGTCACTATTTCCTCTTCAAGACTCCCATTTATTATATGCTTAATTTTACTGTAATTTTACATCAGTTTGCTAGGCAAACTCATCAGCTACAGATTAAAGCTAATGTATTCATTTAAATTAGAGAGGAATTAAAAAATGCAAGTAAAGCTCTATCTAAGTGTTTGTAACAAACAGGCCTGAATTATAACATTTAGTCACAAAGATTAATTAGTTCAGATAATTTGGAAGTGCAATTTAAGAAGACTGCTTTTCTATCAATCAGTTACTTACATCACACTGACTTTCTTGCCATCCTTTCTTGGCTTAGAAATTTCAGGCAGGCAAAAGTGTTAACCCCGCACCTCCTACAAACCCCAACACGAGCACTGCATCCACAAGTGTGCCTTATAAAAGCGAGGGCCTTCCTGGCAGGGGCGAAGCCACTAGGAGTCAGGCTCCAGGCTCACAACTGGTGGGTGAGTCTATCTACCTCCGAGTTAGATTCCCCGGGGCTGCTAGAAAACTCAAGGGACTGGTCATTCACCAGGTGGCTCTCTGGGAAGGACACCTGGAGGACTGCCATGATTAGGAAGTAGGCCTCAGCACCCAGGGCTGGAGCTGGCTTGAGGACCATCTTGAAGGCAGCATAAATCTACAAGCACGTGAAAGGCTTGAACCCCGATCCAGGTGCATTAGCTACTCAACCAGAAGTAATTACTGGTTTACATTAACTGGGCCTTGTCACCCATGCCTTTCCCCACTAAAAGACAGATCTCTCCCTCTCTTCACAAACCTAAGTTTATGAAATGTCTTGAGGTCTGCTTCAAGGTCCGATTCTCGCATTTCCTTCTTCAGTGTAGGGACTGGAAACACAGCGAGAGGAGGAACTAGACAGAGAGAAACAGGTTAGCCTTGACGCGGGGTCAAGTTCACCGGGGAGAAGTGGGGACACGCAGCCCTACAAACTGGTCCTACTGTCTTTATTAGATTCTTTATCATAAAAAATCTGAAACGTATGCAAACAGAATAATAATAAACCCCTGTGAATCACTACTCACTTATTAAAAGCCGCTACATGATCATGAAGATCCTCCTACTCTTCCATCCTCACAGGAACTCTGGCTCTGCCGATGGCCCCAGCAGGGCAAACAACCACCTCCACAGCGTGGCCCCAAGGGGCCTCCCAGGCTTGTCTCAGTTCTGTTCAGTTCAGTTCAGTCGCTCAGTCGTGTCCGACTCTTTGTGACCCCATGAATCGCAGCACACCAGGCCTCCCTGTCCATCACCAACTCCCGGAGTTCACCCAAACCCACGTCCATCGAGTCAGTGATGCCATGCAGCCATCTCATCCTCCGTTGTCCCCTTCTCCTCCTGCCCCCAATCCCTTCCAGCATCAGAGTCTTTTCCAATGAGTCAACTCTTCTCATGAGGTGGCCAAAGCACTGGAGTTTCAGCTTTAGCATCATTCCTTCCAAAGAACACCCAGGACTGATCTCCTTTAGAATGGACTGGTTGGATCTCCTCACAGTCCAAGGGACTCTCAAGAGTCTTCTCCAACACCACAGTTCAAAAGCATCAATTCTTCGGCACTTAGCCTTCTTCACAGTCCAACTCTCACATCCATACATGACCACTGGAAAAACCATAGCCTTGACTAGACAGACCTTTGTTGGCAAAGTAATATCTCTGCTTTTCAATATGCTATCTAGGTTGGTCATAACTTACCTTCCAAGGAGTAAGCGTCTTTTAATTTCATGGCTGCAGTCACCATCTGCAGTGATTTTGGAGCCCAACAAAATAAAGTCTGACACTGTCTCCCCATTTATTTCCCATGAAGTGATGGGACCGGATGCCATGATCTTCGTTTTCTGAATGTTGAGGTTTAAGCCAACTTTTTCACTCTCCTCTTTCACCTTCATCAAGAGGCTTTTTAGTTCCTCTTCACTTTCTGCCATAAGGGTGGTGTCATCTGCATATCTGAGGTTATTGAGATTTCTCCCGGCAATCTTGATTCCTGCTTGTGCTTCTTCCAGCCCAGCATTTCTCATGATGTACTCTGCATATAAGTTAAATAAACAGGGTGACAATATACAGCCTTGACGTACTCCTTTTCCTATTTGGAACCAGTCTGTTGTTCCATGTCCAGTTCTAACTGTTGCTTCCTGACCTGCATATAGGTTTCTCAAGAGGCAGGTCAGGTGATCTGGTATTCCCATCTCTTTCAGAATTTTCCACAGTTGATTGTGATCCACACAGTCAAAGGCTTTGGCATAGTCAATAAAGCAGAAATAGATGTTTTTCTGGAACTTTCTTGCTTTTTCCATGATCCAGCGGATATTGGCAATTTGATCTCTGGTTCCTCTGCCTTTTCTAAAACCAGCTTGAACATCTGGAATTTCACGGTTCACGTATTGCTGAAGACTGGCTTGGAGAATTTTGAGCATTACTTTAGTAGCGTGTGAGATGAATGCAATTGTGCGGTAGCTTGAGCATTCTTTGGCATTGCCTTTCTTTGGGATTGGAATGAAAACTGACCTTTACCAGTCCTGTGGCCACTGATGAGTTTTCCAAATTTGCTGGCATATCTCAGCTGCTCGCAAACAAGGCGCCTGGAGTAGGCGTTGCTTGAAGCTGCGTCACGGTGGTGACTCCACCTGCCTTGACTGCACATCCCCGCCTCTGTCTAGAAAACATCTTCAAGACAGTGTTCCTGACTCTGCACACATCCCGACTGCAGCAAGCAGAGGAAGCCTGTCTGCGAACCTGTAGCTCCTGGTACAAACTTCCCTCCGCACTTCCTGCACTGTAATGTTAATGACCCGTTCCCATGTTCTAACTAGACTTGAGAACTCCTTGAGGGCATGCTGCCTTGGCTCTTAGCAAAGCATCTGACACATAACAATTGATCAGAAAGTATTTGTTAACATTACTGAAAAAAAGTATTTTCCAGTAGTCATGTATAGATGTGAGAGTTCCAACCATTAAGCAGGCTGAATGCTGAAGAACTGAAGCGTTTGAACTGTGCTGAAGAGGACAGTTGAGAGTCCCTTGGACAGCAAGGCGATCAAACCAGTCAATCCTAAAGGAAATCAACCCTGAATATTCATTGGAAGGTCTGCTGCTGAAGTTGAAGCTCCAGCTCTTTGGCCACCGGATGTGAAGAGTCAACTCACTGGAAAAGATCCCGATGCTGGGAAATATTGAGGGCAGGAGGAGAAGGGGCGGTAGAAGATGAGATGATTAGATGGCATCACTGACTCAATGGACATGAGTTTGAGCAAAAGTCTGGAAGATAGTGAAGGACATTGAAGCCTGGCATGTTGCAGTCCATGGGGGTACAGAGAGTCAGACGACTGAGCGACTGAACAACAATAACAATTTAGATCTTTAACAAATTAGAGATCACAGTATTGAAACTATTTATAAGAATAAGGTCTACAATGAAACTTTATTTATCTTTCATGCCACTCTTGGGGAAGGCCTTCCTATGTGGATTCCAGACGTCAGAGACTCGAGCAATGGGAATTCTGAAAAAGTCAGTACTATGTTCTAATGAAGAATCACAACCCCTATGGACCCAGTGTGAGAAACTGGACACTACTGCAGGAGTGTGGGGCTTTAACACTTGTAAAGTTTCTCACTTATTTAAGGATACTACCTTAGCCACAGTGTGTATGGCTGATGAGAAAGCGACTCTAAGTATAGTTTTAGGAGGGAAAAAATATATACATTTTAAAGCTTTAGTTTGAAGAGGCAGAGTTTAAGTGTAAAGTTCTGTTTTCTGGCAGAAATGTGGACCTGCAATTACGTTCAAATAAGTAGACAGCTGTGATAACCTTAGAAAAAATGAGACAATCTTTGTCCACATTTTCAGTCTTATTAGTAAAATTGAATTTACTACGTAGCTTATAATTTAGAAAAGAAATAAACCTTCTCAAGGAAAATAACTAAAATTACCCATTCAATGAAAATATGCCAGCTAAGTTTGGAGCAGGGACTGGGCTGAATCAGGTTGTTCAACACAAAACCTCAATAAACAATAACTCAAAAAAAAAAAAAAAAGCAAGTTCTTTTGTTTTAGAGACCACAGATGCAACAGAAACAAAATATAATATAAAATGAAAATTCAGGTACAGGAATTATGCATTTCATACTGAATAATTATTTCTGAACTGCCCGTAAATCCACTCTGCTAAGCTGTGCATCTAAAACTCATCGAACTGCCAAGGGGTAAACGCAGCCCCATCCATCAAGCAGCCACTTGACAAATACATTCCATAATAGAAGTTTATTTTTATGGGAGGCTGAATCAAGGACTTTCCCATGCATACAAAAACTTGTCAAAATTATTTATGAGTCTTGCTGAGACACACAATATGTCATATCAAACTCCTATTTTCCTTCCGAGCACAGACTGTCAATACCTCAGCTCCTATCAATAAGGCGGACCACCGCTGATAGAGGCCCAAGGAGCCGAGGTCGCCGGCCCGTCCCAGGCGCCACCGGAAACATGGTGCAGAGACGCTGAAGGCGGGCGCTCGCCACCTCCAGAGGGGCAGCCGAGGTGAGCACTGGGGACTGCACTCAGAGACCGCGACAGAGTAAAACAGAAACATATGCTTGAAAAACTACGGCTGATGACGGCTGAAGTGAGACAGAAACAACAGAAGATGTTTCATCTCTTATATTACACAAAGTATTAGTAAAGGCTGATAAAACAAGTGCTTGAAATCAACGAAACAACCCCTCCTGGATGCAACTTCCGCTTCCAATGAGAAGGGATGGGATGTCTCTCGGAAGGCGAGGGGCCTGCTTCATGAGGCCACGTGAACCTGGCTCCCGCCCCCCTGAGACTGCTGTCAGGCGAGTCTCTTTAGCAGGCCAGCTTCCCACCCTCCGACCCGTCACTGCCCCCAGCACACGGGCTCACCGAGAAGAGCGGAAACTGCTGAATGACCCTAGAAATAATTTACAGCAAAAGGAAAATGTATTCCTATTTTACGGGGCAATAGAAACTACAGTCTAACAGCCCAGATGAGCCCTGGGACCTAGTCAGAGACCACAGAAGCTGGTGCTTCTTAGCGATGCCCTTGTTCTATGAGGAAGCGTGTTCTATCACTGCCACTGCACATACAGAGCTCTGACATGAGCCATGGCCAGGCCGGGCACCGGGAGTTGACCATGAGACCATCAGTCAGACCAGCGACATCTTGGTGGGGGGACAGGGGGGCAGAAATGTGAGAAAAGGGTTGTTGAACACCCGCTTCAGTTCCTCGCCACGAGTAGAAACGTGAACCTCATGGCCTCTCTGCCCTGTTCCATTCCTACCCTTGTGGGGAGGGGAAGGATGAGCAGCTGCCGGGATTCCCCCCAGTCTGAAGACCCCCAGGGACCCACTGCCTGTCCTGCTAGAACCTGCTCAGTCATATTCTAGGGCGGCACAAGGGCCTGACCTCAAACCAGGTGACCTGATGACTTTCCCAACTGTGGCCATCTCGAGTATCAGCAGAGTCTTACTCAAATCTGGCTCAAGAAAACAGTGCACAGCACAGCAAACGGTGTCTGTTCTTGCAGCGGCCCAGCACTGAGCGGGGGCTAGGCGAGAGGCACACGAGGCTATCAGTCGCCTGTACTTGATTTAAATCACTAGTTTGGGTACAAAAAAGTAACTTAAGTAGTCTTCCTGGAATGCCTAAACTCAACACTCCAAAAAAAAAAAAGGGGTGATGTGACAGAAATCTACCTTTTCCTGCAGAAAGGTGACAACAAGTCACAGGAAAAGGGGGAGAAAGGAAAGAGGGTCCCGTAAACCAACCTCAGGACTCTGCTCTCCCAGTTCTTTCCTGAAACAACTCTGGAATAGAGCCCGCAAGGCTACTGGAGCCTGCCTGGGCGCATTTCTGATAACACAACACCAGTGAGCAGCGGTCCAGGCCAGTCACGCAGACTGAGTCAGAGGGGCATCTGGAGATGAAGCGTCTGACCCCGGCTCGAGAGGTAAGACTGGAAACACTCCTCACGCCTGCCAGCAAGTCAGTCCTTGAAAGTGAGCAGTATGATGACGCGTGATCATGAGGCTTTCAGAACAATCGTTTGAAATAATCAGATCTCAGAACAATTGTTTGAAATAGTCAGAATATGCTTCAGTTGGGAAAGCCACATCTTTTCAAAGGTAGTGTTGATGTTGCTTAATAAATGGACGATGCCCGCTGCTACTTTCAGATAAAAAAGCAGCAAAGAACCTGGAGGTTGGTTTTCCGAGAACAAAGTATGAACTGCTGAGTCCAAGCTGAGTCAACACCTTGCGGGGCATGCCCAAGGAGACGCTGAAAGTGAGCGAGCAGGCCGAGGCCAGCTTCATCTGACTCCGCTGGGTGAGCACCCCAGACAGGAGGCCGGGACGGGGGCCGACCTCCTGCTAAGGAAGGCAGCGGACGAGCCAAGGCCACGCGGCTGCTTGCAGACCTCAGTGGCCGCCCTCCAGTCTGTGTTCCTTCCTCCACTCCACCCACTCCCAACGCGGAGCCCTGCAAACCACAGGGGCTCCCCGTGAAAGAAGGTGTGAGAGGACAGGATGAGGAGGAGGGGGAGAGAAGAGGAAAGAGCAAGGCAAACCCATCACTGAGAGCGGCTCTGCCCAAGGAGAAGGGCCCACAGCTGACTTCGGAAACCTCCACTTCGACCTCTCTTTCCAACGCTCTTTCAATCACGAGGAGCTCTACAATCACACGACACGAAGGAACACACATCGGGAAGAACACGGTCACATGTTCCCAGACAAGCTGCTGAAGGTTAAAAAGGAGAAGGGAAGCAGACTGAGCATGCTGTCCGCCCGGTCGCGTGAGCCCGGCCCGGCCCGGCCCACAGCCGTCCTGCCCGTGGGTGCCCTCTTCATGCCCGCTGACGTGCACCCTGCATCCTGCTCCACCAGGTACACCAGCCCCTGCCCGAGGTGCTCGTGCTGAGTGCCCCGCCGTGCCTGTCAAGGCCAACGTCCAGCTCTTCCATGCCTGCAGGCAGACTCACGGGAACATCTCCAGCTCAGTTTTGGGGGAGCCGAGGCTCAGAAGAGCGAGGCGACTTGCAAACCCCAGACAGAGCTGAGATGTAAACCCAGTGTTACCGCTGCCTCCACACTGCCCCCTGGCAAACTGTTCTCATCAGCCTGGGGCAGGGTTTCTGACCCAACAACCCTGCTGGGGGGCATCCTGGACATGATGGGTGCCCAGCTCCCCTACCCAGCTGTGACGACCCAGCACGTCTCGGATAATGCCAGATGTCCCTGGGTTTACATCCCTGGGGGATAAAAGCACCTCCACTGGAGAACTGCCGGGTTAACCCCTGACCCAGCAACACCACAACCTACCTCACTTCAGCTTCTACTCTCTGCTCCATCTTTATAAAATACGCCGGCAAAACTCTGCATTCCCCACTGCTACTGCCCCTAACGTCTGAGTCTGGTTCCTTCAAGGAGGGCAGAAGCAGGGTTTCTGATAAAATACAGGACTCCACTTGAACTTGAATTTCAGATAAACAACAAGTAACTTTTTAGCATAAACATGTCTCAAACATTGCATTATTTGCTGTTTATCTTTAATTCAGGTGGAACTAGGTGTCCTAAATTTTATTTGCTAAATCTGGTGACCCATACATACCAGGTTGGAAAAAACCAAATCTCCCCTTATGTTTACATGTTAATGGAGAGAAAACAAGTGTTGGAGACACAAATTTTGCATTTCAGCTAACTTTTGAGAAAGGATTCTATTATGTTCTCATTAAATGTACCGTTTTCCTTTTGCATCTATTAGTAACAGATAGTAATGAAATTAGTATTTGTTACTTCCTTAAAAACTGGTACTTTGCATTCTTATTTAACTCCAACCACAGAAGCTATCAACTGCTGTCTAACAATAGTTTGTAGTTAAAAAAAGAGAAAGTTCTCCTATCTTCAAGAGATATCCATTAAATATATTTTTTGTGGACCCGAATTTATGGTTGACCTTAAAGGTTCTCAGTCCAGTGCCAACTTGAAAGCGTCTCGTAACACAAGGTTAACGTCCATAGGGAACATGGCGTAAGCAGCACATAGGTTTCTGGAGTTCTGGTCCATTCTCCAGGATGCTCCTGATGGCATGCTTTCCTTCCTAACTGATCCAGCTCGTGCTGGCCTTGCCGTGTGGAACTCCTGGGGCTGATTTCAGCCAACACCTCTGAGCTCCCTGCCCACACCCTGCAGCCCTGTTCCCTCTCACGCTGGGATCGGCAGAAGCGAGCATGGCCGAGTCCCTGCTCCCGAGGGGCTCAGGGTCTGTAGGGACCTCACTTCACGGGCACTGACGATTCTGAACATAAACAACCCATTTTTGGCAGGAAGCTTCAAAAAGACAATTCTGGAGTGATGGCTAGTGGATGACTTGGTGGGGGGTGGGGGCAGGCAGACGGAAGCTGGGAGGACAGGCTGACACCCCAGGGGGGCTCCGGGCATGTTAACCTGGTGCTGGTGTCATCGTCCAATCGTTACAATCATCCTCCAAGCGTTTACACGCATATGTGTTATCTTTCCAGCCCAAGAACAACTGGTTCATACCTCGTGGTATCCCTAATACTCTTAGCATAAGGTTGAATACAAGTAGGTAAATAAATATTACAATTATAAATAGTGAATGTAGTGCTTACATTAATAAAACAGATAAAACTTTTATACAGAAAAAAATGAGTACTAATGAAAGTAAAAATGTGTAGGCCTTTTATAAACTTACATCCAATGGCTAATTCTTGTATGGTCACAATTACACCCACTTGAAGATCTGCCATATTTCTTCTCAAGGGAAAACTTAACTACTGAAAACTTTGGCAGATACACACAGCTTTTATTTCTGAAAATCACCCTGGTCTAAGTCATGCTAGGTTGGTGATACTTGAAGAATACCAAGAAAAAGAGACTGTGCTTGGCCGATCTCATCTGATCACTTCACTTCAGCCCCGGTAACAACAGGGCATACTGTGACACTGGAAACCTCACTCTTTGCAGCTGTAATAACTTTACGAATCGCAGAGCACTTGTGCAACTGCTTTCTCTTTTTATTCTCCTAAGAATCTTGGCCCAGGACTACATCATTCCATTTAAAATTATTTCTGAACAGGCAACACGTTCACCTAGTTCAAAACTCAGAAGGCACAGACGGGTGTTCAGTGCAAACAAACAAGAGAATTCAGTAAAAACAGATGATGATCTACCCATAATGGATCTGGAGAAGGGAATGACAAGCCATTCCAGCATTCTCGTCTGGAGAGCCCCTTGGACAGAGGAGCCTGGCGGGCTACAGTCCAGGGGGTCACACAGTCGGACATGACTGACGATTAACACTTTCACCTATAATGGACAAGAGAGGAAAGACTTTTATGGAAAAATGGACCGGAGGAAGCACAAGCACTCTGACCAGCAGGTCCTCTGGTGGAGGACCAGGGGTCTTCGCCCACTGAAAGAGGCAGGAGGCGGAGGCCAGGCTGACAGAGGACGGGGCTCCAGGGGTGTCCTCGAATCTGGAAGGTAACTGCACTTAGCGTGTTCACGGGGCCTTTGATGAGCCACGCGGGTAAAGGAAGGAAAAGGAGAGCGGCCCTGCCCTGGGAGGAGCTAGGCCTTCCTGACAATAGCTGCTGCCCATGGAAGACAAGGCATCTCAGCCCGGCAGTCAGGGGCCTGCGAGCCGGCCCAGCTCTGCCCAGGCGGGGCAAGGCCGTGGGAACGGCCCCGGTGCACGGCTGGCCCGACTCCTCATCTGGAAGATGAAGCTAGTAACCAAGTCTCCTTTGTGTGGCAGAGACGGCGGTGGACGCAGGCCCCATGGCCACGAGAGGCTCCACATATACCTCGGGGAGTTAGGGCCACAGGGGACGTGGGCGCACGGCACAGCACGGGGGTCCAGTTCAGACGTGGGAGGAAGCGTCTCAGGAGAGGGTGAAGCCTTAGGGGCACAAAGGAGCAGGGCGGTGGCTCTGAAGGCTGCAGAGTCTGGACTTGAGGGGGGCAAGCATGGGAGGGCCCCGGGGTTCGGAGCCCAGTGACCTCGAGTCACGTCTCATCTGAAGCCACCGCTGCTTAAGGCGCCCCCAGAGAAGCAGAGCCACCCTGGTCAAGGTCAGCAGCCGCAGGCCGGCCAGACAGGCTGGGACAGGGCACAGGGGCCCTGGGCTTGTGCTGCCCACAGAGGAGAAGCACCGAGTCTGGGGCAACAGAGCGCCTGCACGATTTCCCTAGGTACACACTTATTCCAGTGGTTAGCAGGAGAGAAGTTAGCCAGGCCTTCAGACCTGGGATACAGCAGGGTAGGGGAAATGGGATGGAAAAGCAAGAATTCTTCGCTGAAGGTACAGACGAAAACAAACGGCTCACACAGTTTGGAAGCTGAACGACTGGTTTTTGAGCTGAAGCAACTTGTGTTTTGCACAGAATTGAACTCTTTTTCTCAGGAGGTGGGTGGGCGGGGGTAGAGGTGATGACAGTTCTTTGAACAGGAAGATGAGCAAACTGGGGCCTGTTGTCCACACTGAACAAAGCTCACAAGCCCAACCTCCCCGGTGTGGGGGTGGGGAAGAGAACGGCCACAGCTGTCATGTCCTGTTGCAGCGAGGCCTTGGTCAACAGTGAGGTCTCAAACGTTCCAAGGTACAAACCGTGGGGATTCTGAAATTCAGTCAGGATGGTCAAAATTACCCTTTGACGGGATCAAAAGGATTCCAAGGCAAAGGCCCCAGACTCACACATGCACAGTATTATCCTGCCTTCCTCTTCAGGATGCTGTCCTTTACCTCTGCAATTTTCCTGAGCAAACATTTCCTTTTCCTTTTGTGCAGCTGAGTAAGTCTGCGAGCAGCGTGGCAGGACGGCGGGGACCGCAGGGCGGGGAGGGGCCCCTAATTGCGAGGCTCTTACAGGGGTTGAACCTGATCATTCACCGAATTGTTGAGTTGATGGGATTCGTGTAGCTGGTTATAAATTGATAATCTAAATTAATTCATTCAAGCAGAAATCGATTTTGTAACTCCTTGAGAGCTTGTAATAATGCTTACCTCCCACTGCTAGCTGCATTCTCTGTTTCATAAAGCTGGTCGGAAGCAGCTGGATTCAGGTGACCTGCTAGCTCATTAAATCTGTTACATGTTCCTTCTGGTAAATGATATTAAGCTGAAGTGTCCTAACGTTGGTTTCCCCCCCCCCCCCTTTAATTTTATGACAGAAATAACCTAATTTGTAACACAAAATAACAATCTCCTTGGATTACTTTGCCTTGTTAAAATATTTTATGCATTTTTCATTTACACAGAGGTAATGGAAAAACACTTAAACTATCTGTTATTTAAACCACAAGAGAGATGTTCCTGAAAGTCTGATAGCTACAAAAATGATTGTCTCTTCATAGTCTTTACTTTATATCTGTAATAAAAGGCAGACAATTCAATTCATTGGTTAGTAAATAAAGCACGATAGTTTTTATTCTGCTTCCTGTGCATTGCTAGAACTAAAATCAGATTGCTTTTTAAATTCGTTTAGAAACGGGACTCATTACTTTCCTTTCCTCTTTCTAATCTAAAATGTCTGAAGTCCACTCACAACCCCACATTTTCTTCATCACCAGTAGCTGTAACCTAATTCTAAATCTCATGTTAAAAGAGTCCTTCTCCAAGCCCTCTGAGCCTCATGTTCTGAGGTTGAGCAATGAAATGAGAACACCTGCCTTTTGTGCAGGAGACGATTATAAGACATTTCTGGTAACCTCCTGATTTCATTTCCTTTTCCTAAATAAATTTTCAAATAAAAACATCCAGCATGCCAGAACAACAGAGGTAAGAAATGTCTTAGGGCTCTAAGTGACTAATCATTTTTATTGCTATAATAAGTGATAAGTGTTTCTCAACCAGGGGAGGCAAGTAATTGAAGCCCCCAACCCCCCTCCTCTTCAGACGCTCTACCGTTTACACAGGGGCCCACACCCATCAATTTACAGCCTCAAAGGCTGTCTTCAAAGTAATGCCTGTTGATCTGCCTTTCCTATAGGACCCACTTTATGCCAGAGACTTTAAACAGGCTGATCAACATAAAATAAGATCACTAAGTCTATAAACATTTTAATACTGAACAGTACTTATTTAATGTTTAAAATGAAAATAAGTTTTCTTTTAAATTTTATTTTTAATTGAAGGATAATTGCTTTACAAAATTAGTTTCATTTCTGCCATAGGTACTTTTCCGAATACATTTCTAGCATTGAATGTATTATGTGATCTTATTTCAAAAGAATTAAAAAAAAAAAACTATGGAAAGACCATAATTATGAATATGTAGAGTAGTTACAAATGGAATTCTAACATATTAAGAATAAATAGTTCATATTCCTAAACTTAAAAAAAGCTCTTTAAAAATTAATCTTTATTTTGAGATGCACATTTCAAGATAAAAATAATGCAATCACTTAAAATGCATGTGGATTTCTTTGATCTAACACAGAGGTTTTTAAGGGAAAAGGAAAAAAAGAAGAGAGAAAAGAAAAAGAAAGCCCCTAGCATCTCTTAAGCCATATACAATGTTTCCCCAAAATCTACCCAGTGAATCACCAAAAAAAAGGTGGTGAGAAGCTAAAGCGTTAACACCTCCCCTTTGGCATCTCCCACCCAGCCCTCTGCCTGAATGTTCTCCTTAAGAAAGAACACAGAATTCAATAAGAGCTTTGAAACCCTTTTTTTTTACACTTCCAAAATTTATAAATCTATTTTCCAAATCTTAAACAGGAAAAATGAGACCAACAATGAATGAACATTAGGGGAAATCCAGTTTTATAAGTCACAGACAATGAATAACATTGTCTATTATAAAAATATTTCTATGTAAGTTAAGCTATTTCATACCTTAAATAATTCTTTCCACTCTATTTTATATATATATATATATATATATACACACACACACAGAGAGAGAGAAGCACATTACTGAGTATTTTAAAATAAATTTTAGAATCATTTTATATTTGCAAAATACAGAGAGCTAGTACAGAGGGATCCCATCTAAAAGAAACAGACATAACTAATGTGCAGCGGGATACAAAGCAGAATGACCTGAAGCTACACACACATTGTCAGCAAAACAATTCAGGCCTTTAAGTAAAACACTCTCACTGAGGACTGTGCTCAGCTGCCCTGGCAGCGTAACACCTAAGCTTTATCGTGAACTGCCCACTTTACAACTCACCCCTACTCCCGCCCCACCCCCGCCAAATCTCAACTGGTCCACAACATTGTCACTCAGGCCCAATTACTGCGGAAGCTTCCTGACAAGCCTCAAACCCCCTTTGTGGTCCTCCCACGTGAGGGATCCCAGAGGATCCCTCTGCCATCCTCCCAGGCCGAGGGGATGTCCCCAAGGCAGCCAGGATATCCCCCTGAAATGCAGGTGAGCCCCCATTTCCTGGAAGCCCCGCCCTCCTTCCCCACACCTCTCCAATGCTCCCAAGACTTGGCTACAAGGTCCTTCCTTACAGTCAGCCTGAAATATTCAACCAACAGAATATTTGGGAAAGTAATTGCATGGTCTCCAACTACTTTTCCGAAAAGAAGTCAGATAAAAGAAATATAGAAATTGAATAAATAAGATTTCTAACATGTTCTTTAGGAAAAAAAAAAGGACACAGAACCACAGCTCATCATTTCTATAACATCTGAATACCACTTAGTCTCCTGGGAATTTCACTGCCTTTATGTCTGGGCAGTTGATGAATCAGTAATCAACTTTTCACCCCCCCACCCCCATCATTCTTAAAAAGTACATTGTCATCAAAATCACTCTTAGAGTGTTGTCCAAACTCTCTGCTGACGGCTTGCCCTTGCCCTCAGGGAGGCTTCTCAGTGGCCCCCTTCGCTGATGGGCCTTTACATGTGGTCTGGAATGCCACGGCCACCTTCTGTAAATGGGCTCCTGACTGGGGACACTTGTCAAAGGTGATCTTCCGTAAATGGGCTCCTGATCGGGGACGCCTGTCAAAGGTGACCTGCGAGGCAGCGCCCACCTCCCTCTGAAATCTACACAGGAGCCCACCATCCAACAGCAGCAACCCACACTCCTTGTAACATCCACCCTGCCCTTTCCCAAACACTTTCCTCCTGGAGGGCAGAGTTTCTTGATACAATTTCTCTAGAAAATTTTAAAACTTTTGTGGTTTTTCTCAAGTTATTCCTTCATAGGAAATCTGCATGATCTTCAGTAAACAGCACCAGTGACCTAACTTGGTTTTTATTTTTTTGTCATTTTTTACTCAGAAATAATTTCAAACTTTACAGTTTACCAGGATGGTACAAAGAGCTCCCTTACTTTTTTTTTTTTTTTTAACATTTTGCAACATTTGCTTTATCTACTCTCTCTATATTTACATGTTATTTTCTTTTTTTTATGAACCACTTGAGAGTAAGTGGTAGAACTAATACCTATTACTTTTAAATATTTTGCTGTGAGCTTCCTAAGAACAGGAACTTCCTCTTCAAATTTCAAGTGTTCCAGTAATGCCCCTTAGAGAAAAAGGACCAAAACTCAAAACCAAAGAAAGAAATGAAATTTTGGTCAAGGGTGCCCCCAAGCCTGTGCACTGCAGTATGTGGCAGACCTGATCGTCTCCTCTCTGTTGGCAGGGTCCCTGAACCTCCTCATTACACAATGTTCTTGTCATTTATTAAAAGTACAGACCAGCCATTGAGGAGAGTGTTCCTGTATGTGAGTTTATCGGATTCAGACTTTTTCTACATCCCATACCTACAAAGCACTTTTCACTCACTCCAAGCTTCTAAAACCCAGTTCAAAAACACATTTTCCCAAAGAGCTCTCTTGATTAGGAAACACCTGTTTACTGCTGCTTACTGCTGAATATTTTGTGCTTCACTGTTTAATACTTCAGCTTCCAGCTAATCTTTTAAACTAATTTCAGTGAGTTTGACAAACACACACCCCACACCCCACACGTGCACGTGCACGCATGCCTAAGTCGCTTCAGTCGTGTCCGACTCTGTGCGACCCTATGGACTGTAACCCGCCAGGTTCCTCTGTCCATGGGATTCTCCAGGCAAGAATACTGGAGTGGGTCGCCATGCCCTCCTCCAGGGCATCTTCCCGACCCAGGGATCCAACCTGTGTCTCCTGCAGCACAGGCAGATTCTTTACCACTGAGCCATCAGGGATGCCCTACAGGTACCCCTGTAGCCTCCACCAAAAATGAGATACAGAATATTTCCATTTGGCAATAAGATTTCCTCCCGCCTCCAATTCCACCCCAGGAAACCCCAGATCTGGTGTACCTCACTATCCAATATGATTGCCTGTAACAGACTTTAAATGAAATCAAAGAGCACTTACTCTTTTTTTTTTTTTTTTTTGGGTCTAGTGTCTCTTTGCCCATCCATTTGTTGATGGGCACAGGGGTTATTTTTAGTTTTTGGCTATTATGAACAGAACAACTATAAACATTCACATACAAATCTCTGCATAGACATACGCTTTCATTCCTCTCGGGTGAATTCCTAGGAGTGGAATTGCTGGGTCATGTGGTTAGTAAGTATATGTTTAATTTTATAGGAAATTGTTATACTCTCTTCTAAACTGGCTGTGCCTTTTTACGTTCCCACCAGCAGCGCACCACAACTCCAGATGCTCCACCTTGTCACTGACATCGGCATTCTCAGTCTCTTTAATTTTAACCACCCTAGTGGCTATACAGTGTCATGTCATTATGGCTTTAATCTGCATTTCCTGATGACTGGTGATGTTTAGCATCATTTCACAGGTTTTTTGGCTATTTGAATATCTTCTTTTGCAAATGCTTTAATTCTGTTATTTGTCTTCTTAAAACTGAGTCTAAGCCATGCTCTGTGTATCCTGGACCCAAGTCCTCCACACAGCACTTTCTCCTACTCTGTGACTTAGCTTTTTATTATTGTTTTTCATGGCATCTTTTGTCGAGTAAACGCTGTAACTTTTGATGAAGTCCCACTGATCAATATCTCCTTTCATGGGCTTCACTATTTGTGTCCTAGCAAGGAAACAGTTCATGGGGTCGCAAAGAGTTAGACACAACTTAGTGCCTACACAACGAAGGAAGCTTTGCTTACACAGAGGGCAAAGAGATCTTCCCCAGTGTTTTCTCTTGGAAGTTTTATAGCTGTGGCTTTCACGGGGGGTCCATGATCCACTTCAAGCTGAGTTCTGTGAGGAGTGCGAGGCTCTCACATGCGAGCTGCCCTGTCTCTTCCCTTGATGGTCCCTCATGTGGACTGGTTTCCTCCAGACCGCAGACTACACTGCACTACGTCTCAGCACGTCTGGTCACCGCTGATGACGTCTGGTCATCAGGGATGTCATGACACTGGGGGTCTGGGTTCTTCAGTCTTTCCTTGAGTGTGAGGACCGGTCTGACCAGCCGTTCCCTCCGCCTGGGGGTCAGCTCGGGTCCTCCGAGGCCAGCTTTTGGGCTCTTAGGGCAGATCCAGGGCAGGCTGTGCCTGTAGGCCCCGCGGCTACCGCACATCCTTGCTCTGGGTCAGGAGTGAACCATGAGCCCCTGTCGGGAAGCTGCAGGGATGTGAAGGGCCCCCAGCCAGCTGGGGCTCTGGGGAGGACGGCACCCAGGACTTGCTCTCTGCCCTCCCGAAGCTTCACCGTGTGTGTGGGTCAGCAGTCAGCTAAGTCTCTAGGAAAGCCTGGGCAGATTTTTTGGGAGTGCTTTATCTACATGGCTCCTTCCTTTCCTTGGGTTCCCTGCTTTGCAAATTCCAGCGGCTCCACATCTGCAAAGCTCCTGGGCCACAAGAGCCAGCCGGGCTGTGGACGGCTCCCCACCAGCTGCAGTGAAGCAGCGGCTTGGGGAAGAAGGCCAGGTGGCTGGAAGCCCCGTGAGGCCTCTCCTCTCGGGAACCCCCGTCCTCACTGCTCGCGAGGCCTCTCCTCGTGGGAACCCCTGTCCTCACCGCTTGCGAGGCCTCTCCTCTCAGGAACCCCGGTCCTCACCGCTCGCGAGGCCTCTCCTCTTGGGAACCCCCCTCCTCACCGCTCACAAGGCCTCTCCTCTCGGGAACCCCCATCCTCACCGCTGTGCTCCAGGATCTGGATCGACCACATTTCCCCTACCTGGTTTTCTAGTTTGTTTTATCGCCGTCAGGCACGCACTGTACTCATTACTCCTGCAGGGGCAGAGGTGGGAGGCTTCTTCCGTGTAGTTTTTATTTATTTATGTGAACATTTCATCCACGGACACGGACTGTACTTTCTTTATTTCTGTATTCAATGCAGCATCGTGTACAGAACACTGCACAGAATGAACGTTCAAGAAGTGACTGTAGACCAAAGAATGACTAGCCCCGTGTATTATATGTGGTTTACTTCACCTCTCCACGTGGACAACATTAGCTGAGCTGAAAAATTCGCTGAAGCGTGGGTGGCTTCTTACTGACACAGCTGTCATTTACGTGTGTGGATGGCTGAAGGATCAACATAAGCCCTCTATGTACAGGGCATCTTAATTTTTCCCACAGATGATAACATCCACCTTTATTTAAAGTAAGAAGACTCACTGTTCCCAGGTGGAGGGCCGTCGGCTGCAGCTCCATCTCGGGACAGAAGCCCGAGTCCTACCTTATGTGGCTCACGTGGCTCTCCTTGACTTTGCCCCGCTTGCGTACCAGTCTCCGGCTTGTCCTGTAAACGCCTTGCTTTCCCTTCTGCCCACTTGCTCCACTTGCCCTGGCCTGGCCCTGGCCATTCTCCCTGCCTGGGTGCGCTGTGCCAGACAGATCCAAGAAAAAAAAAAAAAACAACAACAACCCTCATTTCTTCAAGTCCCTGCTCCCACATCCTATCCCAACAGGGTGCACGCACCAGGACCTCCCAATTTGCTACCAGGACCACCGACCCCACCCTAGCCAGAACTCGCAGCCTGTATCCTCTCCATTCTCTTCTTCACTGAGCTTCCCCTTCCAACAGACTACAAGATTCCCTCACTTATTTTCCCTTCTGTTGAGTGCCTGTCTCCCTCTGGTAGAACAGATGCTCTACAAGCAGGAACCTTCGATCTCTTTCCGTGAGCATCCCAGGGGCTCAGAACAGTGCCCAGCTTCGTGCCCAACAAACTTTCAGTGGAGACAAAATGAAGGTGCCTCTGCCGACCCTCCCGACAGCCAGCACTGTGCTGGGCGGGGGCTCAGCCCTCACAGAGGGGGCAGTCCACGTGCGAGGAGGCGAGAAGGCAGGGCTCCCACCCCCAGCTCCCTTGGTTCCTGTGTGAGCTGAGAAGCCTAAGGAATATGAGGTCCACGTAAAAAAGTGGATTCTGCACCTACCCTTCACTCAGAATTGTGTACCTATCCTTCACTCAGAATTGTGTACCTACCCTTCACTCAGAATTGTGTACCTACCCTTCACTCAGAATTGTGTACCTATCCTTCACTCAGAATTGTGTACCTACCCTTCACTCAGAATTGTGTACCTATCCTTCACTTGGAATTGTGTGACAGGACAAACCAAAGAAATGCTAATGAGGGGAGTGACCTGCAGGCACTGAACGCAGAGCCCAGGATGTGTTTGAGAGTTCACGCAGATGAAGAGGCTAAGTGAGGCAGGGATGGCCGGAGTAGAGCCCCAGTGGGCTCAGAAAGTCAGAGACAGCACTGGATCAAGGGCTCAAGTCGCTTCCTAAGATCTGTGCAAAGTCCATCAAGCTGACGATCAATGTTGTTCAGTCCCTAAGTTGTGTCTGACTTAGATATACAGATGATATCACTCTAAGGGCAGAGAGCAAGGAGCAACTGAAGAGCCTCTTGATGAGGGTGAAAGATGATAAATGTTACGAGACAAAGAATAGACACATTTAAATTTAGTTCCAATGTTGCACACTCACTGATTATAAATAAAAATATACATGTATGATGCCAGAGGCTTATTTTAAATAGAAAAATGACCATGCCTGACTCACCTTTTCTCTAAAAAGAGGTTGCTAATCTTAAAAACAGAATTTTCTAACTGCCAGTACATTTTGCTTGTCTCTGAACTGCACTGGTGCCAAAACATTTAAAGCACATCGTTCTAGAAACTGAACAGATTAGTATTTACAGAAGGTAAGCTGGCTAAAAACAGAACCACTTAGTGTTTGAAGGCCCTGCACCCCACTGGACAAACTCCGACGGAAGGGTGTGTGGAAAGTGGCCACGCTGTTGATACAGGAATCTGTCTTACTTCCCCCAGGTTCTGGTCCCCAGGTGCAATCGGTGCAGTCTCAGCCCCCAGCCTCATCGAATATATTCCATGATTATCTGGACTGTTCTCAGCAGGTAGTGAAACTGGAAAAGTCTAAAGGAGCAGGAACATGCCCGGGGCCCAAGCACCCAAAGCCGGCTCCGTCTGCTCGCACCCCTGGTGCCAGGACAGCTCCGTGCTCCCGACCTGCTGGGTGTCATCCATCTCTGCTGACTGGCAGCTCAGCAGCCCCCTCACACGCCCCGAGCCACAAACAACGTCGGGACCATCTGTGTCCTGAAGACAGGGGAGGATGGAGCAGCACTTTCCCTTCCCCACACGCTCAGCTGACAGTCTCTGGTAAAATACACAAAACAACAGATTGAGGTTCGCCTCGCAGAGCTGTGTGGAGCACGCGTCTCATCCACACACCTCGGAGGTCGCCCGAGACTGGAAGCCACAGTCAAGAGGCAAGTGTGAGTTTTGTTTTGCTTCTGTGAGAAGAGTTCACACGGCGTCTATGAGAGCTCACAGAAGGGCTGCCTGCAGATCATGGCCGCAGTTCAGAAGGAGTGCAGCCCTGAACACTTTACCCAGTATATGAATCATCTGTGAAGCTGTAAAAACTGCAGCTGAAGTGCTCAGGAAACCCTGTCAATTCTCCTGCTTTTGAAAGAGGTTTCTGTTGTCATACACACAATTTCAAATGTTTAATAGCACACAGAAATAGAAAATAATCAGACAGCGTCAAAGTGAATCAGACCCAGGAATTTCAGAGAAAAAAAGATAAAATTAAGACAAAATTTCCTTTAATGACCACAATTTTGCTGTAATTTTTTAGATTCCCTTGGCGACTGCCCAATTTTAACCGAAACCAGTCCTGGTGAACTTGGTCGAGATACAGTTAAGTGACAGAGTACCACATTTGACTATGGACTCATGGTTCACAGAAGGAATCAATTGAAGTCTGCACAAGCAGTGCTTCATTTCTGGACACTTACCGTTCCCTGACCCCAGGCACCTCAAGCCTCACCAAGGTTTACTGCCTTCCCCCAACTGTGAGATATCTCTAAGATTACATCAACAGCAAGTCATAGAAACCACCCAGACTTTCTCTAAAAGTAGTACTTTTGACTTTGGTAAAGTATAATAAAAAGAAAAAAAAAAAAAACTTAGTTCAGGACCCTATAAACTACTTAATATTAGGTGACTAATTTTCAGGAGAATTTACGAAAATTCATCCAATTTAATAATTAAATTTATGGAGACAGAGAATCAGGAGGTAAATATAAAGGAAAATGTAAATAAATAAAATAACTGAAAGTATCACAAAAGAGCATAAGCCTGTTTTCTTTATGACTCAGAAGGACAGTTCTAACACCTGAAGTGCCAAGTTCATAGAATTTTCAGAAGAAAGAACAAACAGGCTGCTTATTGCTGTGTGCCTTTCCATTTGGGCTTCCTGAATGACCTGTGTGCGTCTCCCTGCAGCGTGTGCTGCACACAGTAAGACACACCACTGCTAAGGGAAGGCTGTGCTGGCTCTGACCCATCTGTGAAGTCCCATAACCATCGCCACAGCCAAAAACCTCAACCCGCCAGCCTCCCCAAAAGAATGGGACCATTTCTCTCACCTTCATGCCCTGTGCTCAGCAACCTCCTACAACCTGGCAGTTGAGGGCCTCCTGTCTTTCATCAGAGCCGTCTCTCTTCTAGAGTTTCACACACACTGGATCACACAGCACGTGTTTGTGTCTGGCTTCCTGTGCTCAGGGTGGCACGGAGATTCATCCGTATTGTCAGTCCATGCCTTTTCTCACCAAGTGTCACTTCACTGATCGTAACCATTTGCTTATCCATGCATCTCAGGATGGGCATTTTGTTGTTTTTGCTGTTTTGAATAAAGCCGCTATGAGCCTGCAGGGGCAAGTCTTCGTGTGGATAAGCTTTCATTTCTTCTGGGTAAATACTTGAGAGTGGAACTACTGGGTTATACAGCAGGTAAGCATCTAATTTTGTAGGAACTTGTAAACTGTTTTCCAAAGTGAGCCTGCCATTTACACCCACCCCCGCCCCGCCCGGCAACGTGTGACGAGACCAGAAGGGCCACATCACTAACACGTGGAGTCGTCCGCCATGTAACTTTCAGCCACGTTAATGGATGAGGTGTGGCATCCTGTGTTTCAACTGCATTTCCCTGATGACTGGCAGTGCTGAGCACCATTTCATATAGATAGGACCCCTTTGTATGCTATCTTTTGTCATTTTTTACTTGGGTTTTGTTTCATTACTGAGTTGTAATTTATTCTTTGAACAACTCTGGATTCAAAAACTAGGTCAAATATATATGGAGCTAATTCTATTTCCTTTACGGCATCTTTTTGAAAAACAAAAGATTTCAAATTTGACAAAGTCCAATTTACCACTTGGGCTTCTCAGGTGGCTCAGCTGGTAAAGAATCTACTAGCAATGCGGGAGACCTGGGTTTGATCCCTGGGTTGCGAAGATTCCCTGGAGAAGGGAAAGGCTACCCACTCCAGTATTCTGGCCTGGAGAAGTCCATGGACTGTACACTCCACGGGGTCGCAAAGAGTCAGACACCATTGAGCGACTTTCACTTTCAATGTTAACAATTATTTTTCTTCTACAGTCTGTGCTTTTCATGTCCTAGATATCCAGGGTATCTTTCTCAACCCAAGAGGCAGAAAGATTTTCTCCTGTTTTCTTCTAGGGGCTTTAGAATTTTGACTTTCATATTTAAGTGTCTGCTATACTTTTTAGTCATTTTTGTAAATGGTTAAGGGTCAAGTTTCACTTTTTCCTTTTTTCCCCCCCTTTATTTATTTATTTTTAATTTTATTTTTAAACTTTACAATATCGTATTGGTTTTGCCAAATATCGAAATGAATCTGCCACAGATATACACGTGTTCCCCATCCTGAACCCTCCTCCCTCCTCCTTCCCCATACCATCCCTCTGGGTCGTCCCAGTGCACCAGCCCCAAGCATCCAGTATCATGCATCGAACCTGGACTGGCGACTCGTTTCATATATGATATTATACGTATTTCAATGCCATTCTCCCAAATCATCCCACCCTCTCCCTCTCCCACAGAGTCCAAAAGACTGTTCTATACACCAGTGTCTCTTTTGCTGTCTCGTATACAGGGTTATTGTTACCATCTTTCTAAATTCCACATATATGCGTTAGTATACTGTATTGGTGTTTTTCTTTCTGGCTTACTTCACTCTGTATAATAGGCTCCAGTTTCATCCACCTCATTAGAACTGATTCAATTGTATTCTTTTTAATGGCTGAGCTTATGACCCAGCAATCCCACTGCTGGGCATACACACTGAGGAAACCAGAATTGAAAGAGACACGTGTACCCCAATGTTCATCACAGCACTGTTTATAATACCCAGGACATGGAAGCAACCTAGATGTCCATCAGCAGATGAATGGATAAGAAAGCTTTGGTACATATACACTTTTTCCTATATAACATACAAATATTCCAGAACCAGTTGTTTAAAAAAATATTTTTTCCTTGGCATCTTGATGAAAATCAACTGTCCACTTACACGTGTCTATGGAATCTACTGTGTTCCATGTCTCTATATGTTGCTCTTTACCTAGTTAATTCAAATTTTGATTTCATTTTTTAGCTAAAAATTGCATATATTTAAGGTATACATCTATTCTTCGGCATCAAGCTTTTGAACTGTGGTGTTGGAGAACACTTTTGAGAGTCCCTTGGACTGCAAGGACACCCAACCAGTCCATCCTAAAGGAAATCAGTCCTGGGTGTTCTTTGGAAGGACTGATGCTGAATCTGAAACTCCAATACTTTGGCCACCTGATGTGAAGAACAGACTCATTGGAAAAGACCCTGATGCTGGGAAAAATTGAAGGCAGGAGGAGAAGGGGACAACAGAGGATGAGATGGTTGGATGGTATCACTGACTCAATGGATATGAGTTTGAGTAAACTCCGGGAGTTGGTGATGGACAGGGAGGCCTGGCGAGCTGCAGTCCATGGGGTCGCAGAGTCGGACACAACTGAGCGGCTGAAATGAACTGACTGAAGGTGTATGTGATGTACATATGCAGAGTGATTACTATGGTCAGGCTAATTAACATATTTATTCCTACATATTGTTTCATTTTTCTTTTTCCTTTTTGGTGAAAGCACTTAAATCTAATTTCTCAGTAAATTTCCAATATTCAGTAAGTATTAGTACCTGCAGTCATCACACTGTACATCAGACTTCCAGACGCATCCAGATGAACCGTCATGCCTCTGACACCTCTCTCCCCACTCCTTCACCTCCCACCCCTGGTTGATGCCACGGCTTGACAGCAGGCCTTGGAATAAGACATGAATGTCCTCCAAGTCTGCTGTCTTTTCCAACATTATTTTGGTTATCAGAGGTTCTCACATTCACATATGAATTTGGAAGCAGTCTGTCGATTTCCACTAAAAGCTTCCTAGAATTTTGATCAGGAATATGCTGAGTCTATAGATCAATTTGGGGATAAATGACAGCAATACTGAGCCTTCCCATCTAAAAATGTGGACTTTTCTAGGTTTTCTTTAACTCCTTGGAGAAGGGTTTTGAATGTTTTACTATACATGTCTTGAACATATTTTTTTAAAACTGTATCACTGGTTTTCAATTTATTTCTATAAAATTTTAATTTCATTGACTATGAAATTTTTCCACCTTTGATTGGGTTGCCTAAAAAGTCCATTCAGGTTATTCTGTCTCCTCTTTTTGGTCATTCCAGCAGTCAGGCCACAGTGACTCAAGACGGCAGCCTCACCACTGCTTCAGAGTTCACCTCACACCTCTCCAAGCACTTTGTTTGTGTCACTGAAGGAAGACCTCCTCACGCCACCCCAGGGAGCAGGAGTAACGGTGGGGGGCTGCTCCCCTTACTGCTAACGGGCTTCCTTCCCATGACACTCTCCTCCAAGAGGATGGACTCGGACACTATGCTTGAGCTCATGGTGTCTCAAGTGGACCCCTGTTGGGTATTCGGATATGACATGACCTACAGTGATAGTCCCGCCATTCTCTTCATGAGGCTGTGATAAATCTGACAGACACTAATGATGCTGTCATTCATCAAAGGGGCTGTAAAATCAATATGATCTTAATACCTCTAGATGTGTCCACCTATAGATTATGGCTTCCCCAGTGGCTCAGTCAGTGACAAATCTGTCTGTAACACAGGAGATCCAAGTTCAGTCCCTGGGTTGGGAAGATCCCTTGGAGAAGGAAATGGCAACTCACTCCAATATTCTTGCCTGGAAAATTTCATGGACAGAAGAGCCTGGTGGGTTACAGTCAATGGTGTCACAAAAGAGTTGGACATGACTTAGTGACTAAACCACCACCATCCACCACTACAGATCAAAAGTTTGAAAAGAACTGACTTACACAGATGTAACCGCCTTCTAAGCCATATTAACTTCCTAATGTTAAATGCATTTCAGAAATATGCATTTATAACATATTTGTGCACTTTATCAGCTAAATCAATCACTGATACTATCTGTCAGTTTGGATAAAATGTTTGGTATTCAGCCTGCTTATCTAGCGAAAAGTATTTTTAAAAAACCTCAAAATGCCTTTATGTGAAAAGTAAAGATCTTCATGACCCAGATAACCACGATGGTGTGATCACTCACCTAGAGCCAGACATTCTGGAATGTGAAGTCAAGTGGGCCTTAGGAAGCATCATTACAAACAAAGCCAGTGGAGGTTATGGAGTTCCAGCTGAGCTATTTCAAATCCTAAAAGATGATGCTGTGAAGGTGCTACACTTAATATGCCAGAAAATTTGGAAAACTCAACAGTGGCCACAGAATTGGAAAAGGTCAGTTTTCATTCCAATCCCAAAGAAAGACAATGCCAAAGAAGGTTCAAACTACCACACAAATGCACTCATCTCACACGCTAGCAAAGTAATGCTCAAAATTCTCCAAGCCAGGTTTCAACAGTACATGGAACTGTCAACTTCCAGATGTTTAAGCTAGATTCAGAAAAGCCAGAGGAACCAGAGATCAAATTGCAACATCCACTGGATCATCAAAAAAGCAAAAGAGCTCCAGAAAAACATCTACTTCTGCTTTAATGACTACGCCAAAGCCTTGGACTCTGTGGATCACAACAAACTGTGAAAACTGATTCTTCAAAAGATGGGAATACCAGACCACCTGACCTGCCTCCTGAGAAATCTGTATGCAGGTCAAGAAGCAACAGTTAGAACCAGACACGGAATAACAGACTGGTTCCAAATCAGGAAAGGAGTACGCCAAAGCTGTATATTGTCACCCTGCTTATTTAACTTCTATTCAGAGTACATCATGAGAAATGCTGGACTGGATGAAGCACAAGCTGGAATCAAGATTGCTGGGAGAAATATCAATAACCTCAGATATGCAGATGACAACACTTTTATGGCAGAAAGCAAAGAACTAAAGAGTCTCTTGATGAAAATGAAAGAGGAGAGTGAAAAAGTTGGCTTAAGACTCAACATTCAGAAAACTAAGAACATGGCATCTGGTCCCATCACTTCATGGCTAATAGATGGGGAAACAATGGAAACAGTGAAAGACTTTATTTTTGGGGGCCCCAAAATCACTGCAGATGGTGACTGAAAAAGCCATGACATTAAAAGACGCTTGCTTGCTCCTTAGAAGCAAATCTATGACCAACCTAGACAGCATATTCAAAAGCAGAGACATTACTTTGCCAACAAAGGTCCGTCTAGTCAAAGCTATGGTTTTTCCAGTGGTCATGTATGGATGTGAAAGTTGGACTGTGAAGAAAGCTGAGCGCTGAAGAATTGATGCTTTTGAAGTGTGGTGTTGGAGAAGACTCTTGAGAGTCCCTTGGACTGCAAGGAGATCCAACGAGTCAATCCTAAAGGAAATCAGTTCTGAATATTCATTGGAAGGACTGATGATGAAGCTGGAACTCCAAAGCTGAAACTTTGGCCACCTGATGTGAAGAACTGACTCACTGGAAAAGACCCTGATGCTGGGAAAGATTGAAGGCAGGAGGAGAAGGGGGCGACAGAGGATGAGATGATTGGATGGCATCACCAACTCAATAGACATGAGTGTGAGCAAGCTCTGGGAGTTGGTGATGGACAGGGAAGCCTGGCGTGCTGCAGTCCATGGGGTCGAAAAGAGTCGGATATGACTGAGCAACTGAACTGACTGTCTTAATATTTTAAAAACGCTAGGCACAATATCACATATTATACTCTCATATCACGTGTATTGGCATGTTAAAGAGTGTATGAGAAAGATAAACACAACACATTTAAAGACTCTGTCTACCTTTCTTCCTTCTCTTGGAAACAGTATCAACTATGCACCCTCATACACAGTGGTGGTAGTTCAGAAACTAACAGTTTGTAAAGAATTGCTGCCCAAGAAACAGTATTAAGTACCTTCTTGGAATAATTAAACTTCACTTTGGTGGTAATTCCTAATTTAATGGCAGTCCCCCATCAACATGACATGCCAGCACGCTTCCCTTGTAGGAGAGTCATATGATAGGACAGTATGTTTTCAAAGGAAGTTTTCTGGTAGTTCAGAGCGGCCTCAAGCATGTTAAACATTTCCATTTAACATGGAAAGCAAACACTGCACAGGGCAGGAAGGTTTACATGGCGCAGGAGAGCATCTGACTACCCTTAGGCCAGTCTGCACACACCCCAAGTGAAATGATGGTGACAGGGAAGGGGCATCTGGTGGGGAGGGGGTGAGTGTGAGAGCCGAAGCTGGGACCACTCAAACTGCAGAGCTGCCTGACACACAGCGGTGTGGACCCCCAAGCAATTGAGGGGAAGTCAATTGTGAAACCACAGAGTTAGCCATCAACACAACAGGAGAGTGTTTCTTGCTATACTTCTCTCCCTTTGACGCAGAAGGCATAACTGGTTGGCTTGATTTGGGAAAAACACCATGTTTTTGGTTCGTCAAAAGCTATTATAGTAGCAGCATTATTAAGAAAACTAAATGATGATAAAAAGGAAAAAGAAATTTGCAGAGAACTTTATACCTGGGAAGTAAGCCTTTCAAGAATAACAATGAGCAGGGCTGATGAGTTTCTTTCGAAGGAAAAAAAAAAAGTTCTAATTCATCAATTTTTTAAAAATGCAACTGAATAGAAATGACAAGACCTATCAGTGATAAAAGTTTCTTTTTTATTTTACATAATTTGGAACCACCAGAGACAGATTTAATTTGCCATCTTAGAATAAAATTTCAATGTCGGCTTGTTAGATGCTACAATATTTTTATCTATCTCCCCGCTGTGTGATGAAGAGAGGAAACAGGGGTGGTGCTCATAAAGGCAGTGATGAAAATTTCTTCAGTTAACAGACAACACGCTGATTACTGGCCACTGGAGTATTAGAGTGAGCCGCGTCACAGCTGAGTAGCAAGGGGACCCGGGTGACAAGTCTGAGCCTCAAGTGTCTAATGCACGCGGTGAACCAGGAGCAAGCTTGTCCATATCAACACCGCCATCAGAAAATGCCGATGACAAATCAGTCTGATAATTACCCCATAATCACCTATAATAATGGTTGGATTTCTTCCTTATTTGGAAGGAGATAAGTTAATTTCATACAAAGCAAAGATCCAACAGTGTTGCTTTGAGAAAGGGACTTGAGAATTTTTCATTTTATAATCGGTTTTAAGGTTAGATTGCCTTTAACAGGAGGCTTTATAGAAGAGTTTAACACTTTTCATAGAGACAGGCAATTTCCAAACCTTTAAGGATAAAAGACACGGAAAAGTTACAAAAGAAGAGGGCCGCGAACAGCTCCCCGACACGGAGGCACAGGTGCACTTCCTCCTCGGGGAGACCACCATCAACCACGGACACACCCTGCTGAGCCTGCTGTCTGCGGAGACGTTCGACCTAAAGACCTGAAGTGGCTTCACTGGATCCTGAACGCCCGTTTTAAGCCAATGGAAAGAGGAGAAAATGGGAAAACGTTCTATTTCAGAGCTCAGTTACAAGGACACTAAACCCGAGGCGTCTCACGCAGCATTTGGGTTGAGGTTAGGTTTATGTGGCATATATTTTTGGACACATTTATAGCATACAGAGTCTTTCTAGCTTAAGGCAAAGGAAAACTGTAACTGGAAAATCATGCATGTTTGAGATGGAACCACTCTGCTCAGGAGTCTTCCCAGAGACCGAGGCTCACAGACTGGCTCTTGGCCAGGATGCCCCTCAAGCCCAGTCCCCGCCTCGGGGGACAGGGACACGTCGTCAGCCTCCAGAGGCCTCGCTGGACTCTTCCAGCCTTCATGGCCACCTCGGCCCTTGATGGACTGGCACACGTTCAGCCTCGACCCCATGACCCAGCATTTCTCTGTATCCTTCATTACCTTCTTCTCTAATAGCCCGCCTTCTGCAAAGCCAGTCAGCCTTGTCTGATCCCAGAAACAGATTACAGCTTCTGGGAAGTCAGAATGTTCCCCTGTACCCCCTGACATTCCCTGGTGCTAGATCAGGGTGATGGGTATGAGACGGGTACACGTGGATCTGAAAGGATGGCTTTCTGGGAATCGGCCGCAGGTGGTACCTGCCAGCTGCCCAGAGCTCCCCGACAGGTGGGGCCCCTGCTGGTGCCCGGAGCTCCCCGACATGCGGGGCTCCTGCCGGCTGCCCGGAGCTCCCCGACACATGGGGCCCCTGCTGGTGCCTGGAGCTCCCCGACACGCGGGGCCCCTGCTGGTGCCCGGAGCTCCCTGACACGCAGGGCCCCTGCTGGCTGCCCGGAGCTCCCTGACATGTGGGGCCCTGCTGGTGCCCATGCCCAGCCCCCACTGCAGGGAGGCAAATCTAAATCTGGGGCACAAGGCGCAGCGTGCTGGTGTGGTTCGCCCACTCGCCTCTGCACCAGACTGCTGCTGACCCTGATGGAGAACGGCCCACGGTCAGTAAAGCACGTGTGGCTTCTGTACCTGGGCTTCTGCGGGGCACACTGGCGCTTGACGGGCCTCCTTACCCCTTCTCTGACCTTGTCACTCATCCTGACACTGTGAGGCGGGCACCTGTGTACATGGACACCAGCCATGTGATACCCTGGCGTGGCCCGGCCCCACACTGCTCTAGGGGCTTGGAGGGGCTGTGGGTCTGGAGCAGAAGCAACACCGCACTGCCAGCGCTCCCCTCTGCTGGACTCTGGGCTCCGTTTCATATGCGATTTTTTTTTTTTAAGCAAATAAATGTCTCAAAATATTTGTTGGCAACATACTATTTAAAAAAAACTGTAGTATCACAAATGCTTACAAATGAATCTTTACAGGTTGGAAAGTATCATTCTTAAAGAGAAAAGAGAAATACTGAGGATGAGAAAGTTAGCTACCACTACTGGGTGCAGTGATTCTTTAAAGAAAAATGAATGTGAAGAGGGTCACTGATAAAAGACAATCCACTTCCCATCAGTTACCATACAAGCACCTATAAAGAACTCAGAGTGAAAGTCGCTCAGTTATGCTCTACTCTTTGTGACCCATTTGCGACTGTATAGTCCATGGAATTCTCCAGGCCAGAATACTGGTGTGGGTAGCCTTTCCTGTCTCCAGGGGAACCTTCCAACCCAGGGATTGAACCCAGGTCTCCCACACTGCAGATGGATTCTTTACCAGCTGAGCCACCATGGAAGCCCAAAGAACTCCAAGGACATTTCCAGATAATTTTAATGTTAAAAATATCCCTCTTCCTTTTGGAATACAGGGGAAAACTTTCTTTTCTTCAGTAGTGGAAGCAGGTTTTGTAGAAGAACACAGTTCTTTATTAAAACTTGTCACTTTAATAAAATACCCACTATATGTTTTTCTTTGTGGTTAAACATGATAATTGGCATGTACTTTAGGAGTTCCTAAATTAATATCTAGAGCTACAGCGTCGATGATAAAAGGCAGTATTTTAAGCTAGACTAATCCTTTTTATGGGTCTCAGAAAACAAATCTAAACTTTTGAGAAAATTTGGTATAATCACGGATACATAAAATATTGCTTTGAATAGATTACTTCATAAATAAAAACACCATTGTTCAAATTTACATTTCCCTGACTAGGAATCAATTGATCACTTTCCTATGATGTAGTTCAGTTCTTCATAAATCATTCAATTGTGTCTTTTTCCCATTTACCTTCTGATACCTTAGGGTTCTCGTATCATCTTGAGTCGAGATGAAGAGTATGAACTCTTCATGTATTACACGTCTAGTTTGTAGTGTAATCTTAAATTTTGAACACTAGACATTCAGAGTTAGATCACGCTGAACAGACAACTTCACAGAGGCACTGAGAAGGCTCTCACAGGTGTGCACAGGACAAGGCTCTTACAGGTGTGCAAAGAAGGGCACAAGCTGCCCTCATCCCCATCCCCCAGCCTGCTCACCTGCTGTCACAGATGGTGACATCACAGAGGCCGATGTGGTGACGTCACCGGGGGGCAAGGTGATGTCACAGAGGGTGACGTGGTGACATCACCGAGGGTGAGGCGGTGATGTCACAGAGGGTGCTGGCAGTGCTGGCTGTGACATCCCCTCCTCTTTCCCTGCATGGTCAGCATTCCTGCCCCTCCTCCTCTGGGTCACACCTGACACAGGTTGCATCTGCCACCCACACCTATCCCCTTTCCTTGACTCTTCCTGCTGTTTCCTCTGGCTCCCAAAGATGGATCACCCTCCTTCAGTTTTGATCTTGAATTCCTTGAACTGTTTTACACAATCCTCGAGGAACTTTATTCCCCTCCTGACGTGGGCTGCCACTTCTGAGCTGACAGTTTGTAAATGTACATCTTCTTCCCTACTCATGCTTGTCGCCGTGGAGCTTAGTTCTCAGGCGATATTAGACATCTCCACTGGGATGCTCTGTCCCATCACAAACTCCTGTACTTGTGTTTAAATCACAGCTGTACTCCCCCCTCCTACCCCACCCCGGGGCCCCGACGTGTCCCTTCCGTGTCCTGTGTCCACAAAGTGCTTCCAGGGGGCTTCTCAACAGGACACGCCCACGGAATCTGCCAGGACCCTGGACAGATTTGTGGTTTCTACTTAAGATCTATACTCAATTATTTATTTAAGTATATAATTAAAAATCTCTACTCAACTACACACTGAAAGGATTAATCTTTTACTTCTATTCTTTATTCATATATCTTTAGATATAAATTTAGGAAGGTGTTTAAAATGAACCATCTCTCATTGAAAACGTGTTTGAGACCCTCTGCTCAAAGCCATGATGAACTGTGGGAGGAAGAAGCTCGCGAGGCAGGGACAGTAGCCCTCATCACCGTCACCTCCTTCCAAGGGCGCCCCATGCCCCTGCCCACAGTGTGCCACGTCAGCTTGGAGCCTGTGTGTGGGGTGGTTGCCCACGGTGTGCCGCGTCAGTCTGGACCTGTGTGTGGGGTGGGGCTCCTCTGTCATTGGCTAGGGCTGGGTTTCTACTCTGCACTACGACTGCACCGCTGGAGCAGTGAAGAGATTGCTGACTGACCCGGATGGGTTCAAGTCGCTTCACTGCAACTCGCAGATGTTTTTCGTTGGCTTTGAGGCATATAAACAATCATATAAATAGCTACTGCACGCTTTATCCAGACCATCAGCAAAGCCACCTAATGTATCAGCAAGCAAACAAGTTACATTAAAAACACAGAAACTCAGGGCTGTAAACAAGAACACTAATAGCCCAAATGGTTACAATTCTGGGCCATCCACAGGGTACAGAAATCCATCTCCACTTTCTGCCAGTCCAACACCAGTCCTCAGAGGTACCGTGGCCTGCGCGTTAGCAGGTAGGCCTGTATGGAACCATTCAAAGGGCTTGAACTTGTCAGTAGAGATGTTTTCTTCACAGATCAGGAGCAAATTCTCAATTTAGTTAATCCTCCAATTTTAAACACTCCGATGCTCCCTATCTGAGGCCTACATGACACTCAGTTGTGACAGAATGCAGGTGGGAATGTCTGTCATCACAGGACCACTTAGGCTGGGCATGAGAACACGAAGCTCTGAGGGGGCTCCGGTGAACCTCAGCAAGAGATTATGTGGAGAGCTATCGGCGGAACACGGCCAGACAGAATGTCAGATTTCCTACTCAGCAGACATCTACCGCAAGTGATGCCTTGTAGTCAAAGGCTGTTAAATAACCTGTGAAGGCTTACTGGCAGCCCTGCATGTTTTTCTCATTGTTTGTTTAGTTCCAAAAGCGCTTGGTCTTTGTGTGAATTGCCCTAACTGACAGCACAGGAAACCTGGACTTTGTAAGGAGGGCACGGCTCTATTGAATTACAGGTCGCAGGTCTGGAATCAACCTGGGCTGGACTTGCACAGACAAATCCCCACCATGCACAACAAAGGAGCTTAATGTAAGCAAACATCCTCTCCATAGATAATACCAGAAAGAGATGAACCTGGAACAGGGACATTTGTGAACTCATCCCTTTGAAGAAGAAGATGCTAATGTGACAGAAAGGGAACAAGATTTTACTGATGAGGAAACAGTTAATCATCACAGGACTCACAGTGTCAAAAGGTGGTTACTCCTGACCACAAAATGACCGCCTGACGTCTGGGGTCAGTCACTCTGGGATGACAATGTGGGAGGCTCTTCTGACATAAAAACTGGTCCCAAACATGCAAGATCCTGTAGCATCTTCCTCTGTAAAACTATCATTGGCTGAAGAGACCAAAACCAGAGTATATGTTTATGTGGGAGGCACTTTAAATGTAGCTGTTAATAAAACACATGAATGAGGAGAGAAAGCTCTTTCCATCCTCTTTCTCTACAAGCTGGCACACCATCACCACCGCCCAGCCCATCTGAGTTTGTGGACACTGAATACAATGACACACAGGGGAAAAGACAACCTTTACCAGTGCGTCAGTATCAGGCACCACTTTCTGTCTGAACATTACTTATTAAAACAGATCCCACCTGTTATCACATTATCACGTCCTGAAACCCTCTTTTTGCAGGATGGAATTAGAAAACCCAGGTTTCATGAGTATTCTCAGCGATGTTGATCACTTTAGGCTCCTGCTTAGAACACTTAAAATTTAATCTACAGGAAAAGAGTACTATCTATAAGCCATTTTTTCCCCTAGACCTATTATGGAAAGTGTGAATTGTAAAAATAAACAAAATGTACCATCAACGAATGCTTCTCTCATTCGTGATTGTTTTTATTCCAAAAGCTCAAAGTAGAGCTTCAATTAAACCATGTGTGTGTTTATGAATGACCTTCAATCATTGGTAAATACAATTATAACTGACAGACTCTTCTCAAAGCTACTTGGCTACAAGATGCATCTTCTCCAAGATAACATATGCTTAGATAACGCTGCATCAGGCAATTCAGATATACATACCACGGAATATTTAAATGCCAAACCACAACATATGGGTTACCGTACAGTTCTCATGGAGCAAAGAGCTTCAATGCAAGTCAAACCCTGATATAACCAGGCTTACGTGGATAATATATCGCCATAATTCTGCTTCAATTAAAAGCATATTTCAGCAGAAGCTCAGGATGTCGGCTCTATGCATTTTAATAATGCCAGCCTACGACTCGGCTTATGCTAAATGTACATTACTCAAATGGATTCAGAATTATGCTTTACATAAATAAAGACAGAGCATATTAAGACGAAATCCTGCACAACCTAAGTATGTATTAATGGCACAGTCCCAAGATTGCTGGCAGCTCTACATATTGTGCATAAAAATCAATCGATATTATCTATGATTTTACTAATATTTTCATTTCAAACTGTTTCTTATTCTTATCCTCCTGAAGACGGAGCAGTGTAGAAGCTGAGCAGAAGAAAGACTTCTGGGGCAGCCAAATGTCCCTGGGTGCACCCTGGGAGACACTGAGGCCATGGTGACTTACCCTACACTTAAAGGGACAGAATTAAGAATGCACAACCTGTATTCCAGAAGGAATGGTGACAATCCTAAATTAGTGTTGCCTCATGCTAAATCCCCAACTTCTATGTAAGATACATAAAAACTTTAGAAGAAACAACCTACATTATTACTGGTAGTTTTCAATATGTAAGTTGTAATGAATGCTATCAAAAGACATAAATACAGTTTTGTAAATTTAACACTTCAAAGTTAAGACAGTTTCATATCTAGCATGATTAACATAATCAGGTAAAGTTGTTTAGGGTAATTTAATACTTGGGGGAAAAAAACTGAGATGTCATCAGAACCGTCTTTAAATGAATAGCAAACTAAACTATGACAATGCCATTATTTTGAAGATCTCACCTGTTTTAGCTCTTTATTAATAAGATTTATATAGGCATTAAGAGTTTTCAAAATGAAAGGGTTGAACCCTGATGGTTTTTATAGGAGGTGTGATTAAAGAATGATATGACAAGACTTTTAACAAGCAGCAAAAAACAACCGTGAAGTAAGCTAATCACTACAACAGAACCAAGCAAACCACTGACTCCATGGACACACAGGGCTCAAGGGAGGGTAATGCCCCCTTCCATGTGTACTGCTTTTTTGGACTGTACAAACTCCTTTCACAGCAGCTATCAGAATATGCATTTCAACACATATAACATGTGTGTGCGTGTGTGTGTGTGTTGTGTGCTTAGTTGTAAAGTCATGTCCAAATCTTTTGCAACCCCATGGACTGTAGCCCACCAGGTTCCTCTGTCCATGGAATTCTCCAGGCAAGAATACTGGAGTGGGTTGCCATTCCCTTCTCCAGGGGATCTTCTCAACCCAGGGATTGAACCCGGGTCTCCTGCATTGCAGGCAGATTCTTTACCATTCCCTTTGATAAATATTAGATATAAATAAAAAGCCTATGCATCAAAAAGCATGAAACTACTGACCTTTAGCATTTGTTTGCAGAGTGCAAGTAAATTAAGTGTAGATAAATGACAGCCAACAAATAAAAAATTTAAAACCAAGAAACTGAAAACAGTAAAATCAACAGAAAAGCCCTTTAAAGTTTAGTTGTAAGATACTAGTTCAGAAGAATTTAAAACATTGAACAAATCATCAGATTTTTTCTTCCGTCTCTTTCTGAGTATCTCTATTGCGAATCATTCATGCCTTGTTGGAAGCTGCTGCTGCTGCTGCTAAGTCACTTCAGTCGTGTCCGCCTCTGTGCGACCCCATAGACAGCAGCCCACCAGGCTCCCCCATCCCTGGGATCCTCCAGGCAAAAACACTGGAGTGGGTTGCCATTTCCTTCTCCAGTGCATGAAAGTGAAAAGTGAAAGTGAAGTCGCTCAGTCGTGTCTGACTCGTAAGGACCCCATGGACTGCAGCCCACCGGGCTCCTCCATCCATGGGATTTTCCAGGCAAGAGTACTGGAGTGGGGTGCCATTTCCTTCTCCGTGTTGGAAGCTGGCAGGGTACAAAGCTAAAACACACCTAAGACGATCAGGTGGGGGGAGGTGCGGGCATGGGTGCCCACTAAGGCCACAGCATGCCCCTTTGAAGGACAGCTCCACTCAGGGGACCCTGGGTCCCAATTGTCAGGGCACAGGATCTGATGGGGCTACACGTGGGAGTCTGTTATATGCTCAGTCTGCCTCCTATTCCTGTCTTAGAGCTCGTGCTCATCTGCTTATCCAAGCGAGTTTCCCATGGCAGGGGCAGTCTGGAAAGGTTCGAGGCACCGACAGGAGTGACCACTGCTGCAAAAGTGGCTCGCGTTCCCCAAGGGGGCGCCATAAACCCTTCTCTTTCCTCAAGGTCAGGAGGTGGCCGTAGGGACCTGGCCTTCGAGCTCCGCTGCTCCTTTCTGAGGACCAGGCAGAGTCAACCAGGCCTTGGTCATTCTGCTCATCCGTTTACAGGCATGAGGCGTTCTCATGAAAAGATGGGAAGGGGCTGGGTAATACTTTTTAGCACACATTAAATCCTCCAGTAGAAGATCTGCAGTGTGGCAAAATGTAACTCTCTTCTAACGCCCTTAGAATAAAGGCCACCTGACTGGGCAGTGCTGGGCCAGGGCTCTCCTCTCAGGCAGGGCTGCATTTGGTGCCCACAGTGGACAGCGTCTCATTTGACCCAGAAGGGACCAGTCAGTGATAAACATGAAAACCAGACGCACGAAACAAGAGGCACCCAGATGCTGCCCTTGACATCATGCGGCCCTGTGACCTCCCCAACACACACACTGCACAACCTTCACAAACAGAGCTGTGCTCTCTGACGATGCTAGGACCCTGGACACATGAGTGGCACTCACTCTGCCCCTTCGGGAAGCCAGGCACAGGGTCCCCAAGGCACTGCAGCTCTGATTGCGTAAGGACAGAAGCATGTGGCCCACCCGGACCAGGGGACACTGTTTCATGATGGAAAGGAGCGAGCTGTCACCGTGAGAAGACACAGAGGAACTGAGAGGCACACTGCTGAGTGAAAGAGGCCAGGCTGAAAAGGTGAGGCACTGCATGGTTCCCACTGGAAGACACTCAGAAAAAGGCAAAACGATGGGGCCAGTAAACCGATCAGCAGCTGCCAGGGGCGAGGGCGATGGGTGGGGGGTGAAGAGGCATCAGTGTTCAGGGCAGTGAGAAGTCTCTGCACAACACTGTGACGGAAGATGGTCGCTCAGTCGCTAAGTCGTGTCCAGCTCTTTGTGAGCCTATGGACCATAGCCCCCAGGCTCCCCTGCCCAGGGGGCTCTCCAGGCAAGAATGCCAGAGTAAGTTGCCATGCCCTCCTCCAGGAGATCTTCCCGACCCAGGGATTGAACCTGCATCTCTTACATCTCCTGACTGGCGGGTGGATTCTTTACCACGAGTGCCACCTGGGAAGCCCTTAAAGAAATTAAGGGACTTTAAGTAAAAACATATCATTTGACTTACTTTCATTTTGGATTCCAACTGGTAGTAGGTTTATTACCTACACTGAACGTTTCTTTTGAAATTTAAAATCTACTTGGGAGACAATGTCTAAAATACAAATATACCCTATATCATCAAACACTGGGTGCTGGCAGGCTGCGTGAGGTGATACAGTAAAGAAGAAAGATTAGACTTAAAAGTCTCCATCCTCTTGCCTTTAGAACATGCACCAGGATCTTACTTGGCCTGCTTATTTGTTCTTGTCCCACATTCCTCACACACACACACACACACACGCATGCACACACACGCACACTCAGTAAGCGCTCCCCCTCTGCTGACCTCCGACACTGCCATCACCCCAGCACTCACACGTGACGAGGACTGCACTAATACTGGATATGAAACACATTCTTCAGTACTGAGTACTTGACTCCAGAGCACTCGAAGATGAGACGTGAACAGCGGTTCTCCAAACCAGGGAGATGCTGACAAATAAGAGCGTAAGACAGACAATGCTTGAGCTCATCTTGGAAAACAGGAAAGTGAGGCAGAGGTGAGGAAGGCATGCTCAATTCTTTATATAAAACCTGGATAAACATCCCCCCAACACTTTGATCATGTCTTGTGTTAAGGACCTGGGACAGGCTGGAGGTGGAGCTTTACATGTCCACCCTCGGAAGCTCATGATGAGCAGTGCTGAAGACCAGGGGGTTTAAAGAGCCGCCCAGCCTGTAAAAGCCGGTCCCTGTAAAAAGGATGGTCCCTGCTGGGCCATCCGCCTCCCTCCCATTAGAGGAGAAGCCATCTTCACATGATCCCCGGAGGAAGGCGGGGACTGTCAGTGCAGATATCCAGGGAGTTCACTAATCAGATACTTACTACAAAAGTATCTTTATGTTGACACAAACTAACATCTTCAAGTTCCTAATCTCTAGTAAGAATAGTGGACTGTAACCCTCTCCTGTTTACTGCTCAGAACAATTTCAAAGTTTACTCCTTTATGGAGAACATCCCATGAAGAAGATACAGAGAGAAGACAGTGAAACACTCCCCCTAAACCTGTAATTAACACAACACAGCCCAGAGAAGCTGGTCACGTGCGCCCAGACGTAAAGCATCCACCTGGGACATTCGTGATGGGGTGGCTCAGTGGGGACGGAGGAGGCTGAGGTGCAGCCTGTGTGGCAGGCACAGGCCGCGGCACTAACAGGGAAACCGGTGTCACCACGGGAGGGGGCAGCAGAGGAAGGGACCCCACAGGCAGGCTGGGCAGGGAATGCAGGGCTGGGTGCAGGTGCTCAGCAGCGGCGTGCGGGGTACCAGCATCCCAGGACGGGCGTCCAGGAGGGGCCCCCAGGACCACTGCACCCCCGGGACTGGCACCCGGGAGGGGCCCCCAGGACCCCTGTGCCTCCAGGATGGGCATCTGGGAGGGGCCCCCAGGACCACTGCACCCCAGGGACCGGCACCCAGGAGGGGCCCCCAGGAACACTGCACCTCCAGGACAGGCATCTGGGAGGGGCCCCCAGGACCACTGCACCCCAGGGACCGGCACCCAGGAGGGGCCCCCAGGAACACTGCACCTCCAGGACAGGCATCTGGGAGGGGCCCCCAGGACCACCATGCCCCTAGGACAGGCACCCAGGAGGGGCCCCCAGGATCACTGCACCCCTGGGACCACTGTGCCCCTGGGACGGGCATTTGGAAGGGGCCCCCAGGACCACTGTGCCCCTGGAACGGACATCTGGGAGAGGCCCCCAGGACCACCGCACCCCCGGGATTACCATGCTCCCAGTGAGGCAGGAAGCTGCCCAGGTGGCTGTCTCAGCCCTCCAGCCCAGGCACTCGTCTTAACCTGGCTGCTCTGCTCTAGCTCTGAACTCACTGAAGCAACATCCTGATTACCATTTGGCCTCACAAGTACGTTTTTTGCAGGAAATGTGTTGATTGTTGGTATGAGTATTCCAGTCCGCTTGGTAGTATTATATCTCAATTTGAAAGGAAAACATTTTAACTTCTCTAAACCTTCTAAAATAAAATGACCTTGTAAAATTTCGTTACTGTGACTTTGTCAGATTTATCTCTGGTTATATGTAAGACTGTGTTTTGAGAACCGAGTTAAGTCACAGGACACCCAGCTAGGGTCACAGAGGACTGCTTGGTGTGGGAACCTCCCACCCCAAGGTCTGTCTGGTGTCAGATAGAGGTGGTGTGAGCAGGGAGGTGGTGTGAGAGTAAAGTGAGCAAGAGATGGTGTGAGAGTAAAGTGAGCAAGGAGATGGTGTGAGAGTAAAGTGAGCCAAGGATGGTGTGAGAGTAAAGTAAGCAAGGAGATGGTGTGAGAGTAAAGTGAGCAAAGGATGGTGTGAGAGTAAAGTAAGCAAGGAGATGGTGTGAGAGTAAAGTGAGCAAGGGGTGGTGTGAGCGGGGAGGTAGTGTGAGCAGGGAGGTGGTGTGAGCAGGGAGGTTGTGTAAGCACGGAGGTGGTGTGAGAGTCAAGGAGAAACGCAGGAGGAGAGACTGGGTTGTTTTCACAACCCAGGTAACATTCTGGAAAAATTATCTTTAAGCGTAATATAATGTCTATCCAAAAATATGGTTGCTTCATACACTCTTTGCCTAAATTTAAATATACAGATAAATGTGTGTGTGTGTGTATAAGGAGCAATAACAACTAATTCCATAAAACTTCATCTCTAATACCAATAAAAGCTTCAAGAAGATGATAAGATTAGGCTACCTAAGATTCAAAACAATGTTAGGACTAGTTTCAGTCATTAAAATCTTACTAATTATTGCATGGTCATAATGTCAGTCCTTCTTGAAGTACTGATTCTCTATTAAATGACAATAAAAAGGTACATATTAGTTTTTCCTTTATCTAGTATCTTTTAAATCCTAAGTTCAAAGAGAAAAGCTTAATGAAATATCTGTACTGACATAATCATATAGCTATTAATGATACAGCTTAAGGATATACAATAACAACCACATATAAAAAGATATGAGTGTCTGTTTTGAAAATAATTGTTCTGGAATAATATTTGGTTTATTTCTCCCAAATAACTGTTTTTGGGTGAGTTGGTTTTTGAAATAATTCTATGCACGCTAACTTATGATTAAACAAATGTTTCTCTAGTTTACATTAAATGCTGAGGTTGGCCTGATTTCCTACTTTAAAAAATCATTGTTTTTGAATCTCAAACATCTTAATGTCAAAAGAATAAAGAAAAATTAAATCAAGCTAGGTACTTACCGTCATTATAATTACTAGTAAAAATATGTCAAGTATATATTTATGTGTCTGAACAAGTGTAAACACACACACACTCACACACACCCCTCCCTCCTTTCTCTTTCTTGAGTTGTTCTTTTGTTGTTGTCCTTCCAGTTAAGGTCTCAACTTTCTCCCAGGAAAAAGGAAGCAGATAACCATAGTGCCCTGGCACCAGGTGTCCTGGTACCTACCAAAAGGAAGCTTCCAGTCCACACAATGACACAAAAACAAGACACTGCATCCGGGTTGTGACAGGTACTAGTATACTTTGCTGTCACATTCTTAGCAGAATGAAAATGAATCCTTGTATTTCTATACGCAACTGTATTTAAATCTTTTTAAAAAGAGGTTTAAAAGCCCCTTTCTAAATAAAGCATAATGTGAGAGGCTTGGGCAGAATGACATGAAGATGGGAGAGCTGCGTGTAGTCAGGAAGAATGTAACACAAGGGAAAGAAACACTCCGGAAGTTTAAAAAACCCAAGTTGAGTCAGAGGACATGCACACGGAGAAAGAGCAGAGCACTGGCGTATGAACAACAACGCCAAAACACAGTAGAAGCAGACGCTGGAACCCACACATCCAGGGCATCCCCGGTCTCCGGCCACCGTCATCGGTGGCCGGGAAAGTAGAGAGAACAGGGGCTCAGGAGGTGGACCAGGGGCGCAGCCCAACTTGCAGAGAAAGCTGGCTCTGTCCTGAGCCACCACTTCCAAAACCCACCACCCCCCAAAGTCACCACCTGAGCCGAGACCTTCCACACACAATCCAGAGTGATGTTTTTGAAAAATTAAGGCATCCAGGCTCCTGTTCTGCTCACGTCCCTTTAAAGGCCTGTCAGAGGCAGCTCTCCATCCTCCTCCTGTTCAGCCTGTGGACCACGGCCTGCCCTCCCCTGCCCTCGGGCCAGTGGCCGCCCCAACAGTGCAGACGCCGCTCGGAGCCTGTCCTAAGCACTGCGTTCAAAAGTCACCTCCTGACAGCTGGGGGGTGGGTGCATGTGTCATTCTCTGCGCGGCGTGCTGGTCCAAGGCATTATGCCAAACCTTACCACACGCCCCATTTTCAACATGTGCAGTTATGTCAACTGTACCTCAATAAAACTGTTTTGTAAAAACTCATTTTCTTAGATTTTTCCTGAACTTTTTACACACAGCAGTTCCCACCCACCTGTCCCAGCTCCCTCCTCTCTGATCCAGTCCTCTGTTTGTTTGTTCCTCTTCCAGACTCTCATCCTGGTGTTACAGTATTTATTCACTATTGACTTGCTTAGACTCCGTCTCCAGGCTCTGGAGCGGTGGCTCCTCCCCAGAAGGCACAGCGAGACATTTGGGACATAAATGGCCGTGGGCCTTTGGCCAGTCCTAACCTCCCTGTGCCACCCTGTCCATGTGGCCAGCAATGACAGGATGGCACCGGGCCTGGGTCAGGAGAAGAGAGACTCCAGAGAGAGAGAGCAGGGCCTGGCACACCTGAGGGTGAGACGCACTCCAGCCGCCCGGAGTTCACAGAGAATACCGTGGCTGTGAAGAAGGAGACTGAGTCACACAGTCCTTCTATTTTTGGTAAGTAAAGTGTCAGTCACCTCTCTAAAATGATCAAGCAGTCTCTCCTCAGCCTGCTTCTAATTGCTTATCGTTGATTTCTCATGGATATTCAGAAGTATTTCTCTTCGATAACAGAATCTGGTAAAACTACTCACGATGCCCTCATAGTTACTCTTGAATACTTCCTGGAGCTGAGCAAGAAGTCGTTATTCAAGTGCATTTTTGAATTTCTAACTTGTTTCTATGCGCTCTATTTACTTTCCTAGAATGGCTGTTAGTCCCGCTGTAACCCATTTTGTACCATTGCCCTGTTCTCCAATTATCCTTGGTAGTTCTATTAAAAATTCAAAAACTGATACTCTTAGCACTTATTCTCATTCAGAAAGTGAGCTCATTCCTGAAAATTAAGACTGTAAAGAACACATACTATGAAAACGAATCAAAGTTAATGATGAAAATAAAATACACATAAACTCAAGACAGTTAATACTGCAGGTGAAATAAACCTGCAAATACAAAGCTCAAAAATAGAGTAAATGGAAAAGACACCACATTTCAAGGCTTTTCTGGTAGCTAAGTAATTACAGGGAAAGCTATGATGACAGTCATAGAAGAAATATCAAAATGTGGATATGAAAGGACACAATCAATGAGGACATAAGCGATTAAAGGCAGAACTGTCAACAGTTAACTCACTGGGAACTCACGCTGCGTGGGACAACATTAAGTACTCTGGCGTTTGCAAAACTGTTGGGGCAATTCAATAGGGTGTCAGTGTGGACTAAAGCCTAATGAGCAAAGAAACAAGAACAGAGAGGAAAGAAAGCGAAGGGCCTTGGCCCCAAACCAGGGAATGCCCTTGTTCCTCCCACCCTTCACTACCCTGCCTTGTGGGGATTCCCATAGTTGATGAGCAACTGAAGCAGGGAATGTTTTCTGCTTTTCTTTAAAATGTCCCTATCATATAGAAAAATGAAAGGATGGGCAAGGCTGAAAGGAAATGTCTGGGAATGCAGTTGCTATGGTCTTAGCAGACTCTTGTATTGCTCTCCTGAACAGGAGGGATTATTATTACCCATTCTAATATCTTATATCTGCCCATTCCAGAATCAAGAAAAGAAAAAAAAAAAAAAAGTTGCATGTGAAAATATTAAAATCTGAATGGCAGTGACAAAATTTTCAGTACAGACTATCAATTCGGCTCCAGTAAAGGCAGCAGCAAAGGGTCAAAACAAAATCATTAGAGAGGTTTCTGAAGCTTCTAGAAGCCTCATTAAAAACCATATCCTGTTAAAAGTAGGAAAACCCTGGAGAGTCAGGTGAGGGAGCACAGAATGCATGCGATCACAGTATTCCCATTAGCAAGAAAACGGGAGACCTCCTTGGGTGCAGAGAGAACTTAATTCCAAAGCTGCTCACCGCACTGCACAGAGGCAGAGATGCCTTGCAGAATTTTAGAAAAGCAGGGCTCTGTGATCACAGTGATTCTGACGAACACCACAGAAACCATATGGAATAATTTGTAGGTGCCTGGAATGTTAGAACAGCTATACACAGGGTCTCAGAAAACTTTCTGAGTCTGTGGTCAAGAGAAATCCGAGTGAAACGATGCTCTTCCTACACAGGGCCTGCCTCTTGTCCCGGTTTTCGTACCTTGATCAGCGGGACTTCAGAATGAGGCCTCTTCTATTTTGAACAGCAGAAAAAAACAATGTCCACCATTCACTGAGGGCCTACTACATGCCCGAAACAACACTGTCCCCACCTTGTTAAATGCCTAAGTGTTTAGTGTGGTGGTCGCTCAGCTGTGTCTGACTTTGCGACCCCATGGACTGCAGCCCGCCAGGCTCCTCTGTCCTTGTGATTCTCCAGGCAGAATACTGGAGAGGACAACCATTCCCACCTCCAGGGGATCTTCCCAACCCAGGTCTGCTGCTCTGCAGGCAGATCTTTACCAGCTGAGCCACCAGGGAAGCCTGCAAAGTTGGCAGGCAGGAGTCAAGGCGATCACAGTCTATGTTTTCGGGCAGTGTACACAGATGTCTTCAGACACCGGGGCAGGTTAGGAAGACAGGAGCCCTGCAGTCCAGAAGCTTATCCCTGATTGCTCTGAGTCTGGCCGGACTCTGAAGACGGCTCCCTGGCCCCCTCCCAGGACTGCCCTTGGCTGCTGGGGCTGCATCCAGGTGACTTTTGGAGAAGCCTCACAGCCCATCGGGGCTCCTACCATCCCCCTCCCCACTGGCCTCAAAGATGGCTCTGCTCCTGGAAAGCCAGTTTTAGCTGGGAGAGTCTTTGGGAGCCACCAGCCTGACTGTAACCAGTGGGTGGTCAAAAAAGAAAAAAAAAAAAAAAGGATCCATTTTCTATTGGGCTGTATTCTCTGAATCGACTTTTGCAGAGGAACAGCCACATCAAGCAGATCGAGCACCCCCTCTGCCCCGGGGGCTGTGCTCTCGGGTGAACAGCCTCATGCCAGCTTCCTGGTTCAGAGATGCCCACATACGTGCAGGAGGCAACGGGGCCTCAGCAGAGTCACGCCGTCTTATCCATGAGAGGGATGTCACTGTCTGTTCAGAGATTTCACAGTCCTTTGTACAAAAGGACCCTTGAGGAGTCAGATCTTGCTCTTGTCTGCATCTAGTCTTCCTAACCTGGGAATCTGTAAACATTTTTTGTGTCCTCAGATCCCTGAAACTTGTATGCCAACTTCAGAAAAGTACCAGTATTCTGGGATTTTGCTTTCATTATCATCTGAACAAATATGAATTATGAAAGCGATTGGGACGATAATCTAGTATTATTTTTAGTTTCATAAATTACAGCATTATCACCCTGGGAAGACCCAGCGAGTTCATCTATTAAAATTTTGTCCTCCACTTTACACTTTCACTCAACAGAGTGAAAGCAGAGAGGGGTTAAGTGGCTCCACAGACAGTGGCCACGAGCAGCAGGGCTGGACTCCAGCGCCACTAGCTCTCCGCTTCATGGGCTTTTCATTTTCGTCAGCACGCCCACGCTCTTCACAAGGTGCTAGTGGTTCGTTAGGAGCATTTGATTTCTAATGTGTTTTCCTTAGAGAAACGTAGCTGCTGAAAATATCATAAGCGGCTTCTAATGCATTATTTCAAGTTCTCTTGCTCGGTATGAGCCACAGAATCCTATCGCTGGTTTTCTTCTGCACTGTCCCATCTGCTCTATGCATCAGCACAGTGGCTGGCTGCAGACTTGCTGGATTCTTCCACAGTGGTTTCCAGTCTTTGGACTGCCCCTTCTTTTCCCATGCTGGCATGCTTTCTAATTTGCAAGTGGAAATGAAACCCTTATATAAAACACCGTAAGAGTTAAAAGTTAAGACATTTCTTTTTTATCTCCAACTTTAATGCTTGGAATACTCTGATTTGAAATCTTCTTTTAAGGTTGTTGTTTTCTCTGGTTTGTAATGTAAAGTTATCTGCATTTCTACCTGGTCTTCTTACAGAAGTCTAAGGTGCACAGAGATTTACAAACACTGATGAAAATAGTGAAACTGTTAGTTGTTCAGTTGTGTCCGACTCTTTGTGACCCCATGGACTGTAGCTCGCCAGGCTCCTCTGTCCATGAAATTCTCCAGGCAAGAATATTGGAGTGGGTTGCCATTCCTTTCTCCAGGGGATCTTCCTGACCCAGGGATCAAACCCAGGTCTCCTGCATTACCGACAGACTCTTTACCATCTGAACCACCAAGAGGCTCACTTTAACCTCTGCCTCCAACATATTCTCTTTAATATTTTGCCTTCCCTCTGTCCTAAAAGGTAAACTTGATCTTTCCTTAGGATAATATGTGATGAGAGTAAGTTATATTTTTACGGAATATAATTTTCAAAAATAAACATAAAATATTTCAGAATGATGTGTTAAAGAGCTAAATTAATTTGATATTGTTGGGAATTCATTGTGCTCTATATGGGAACTCAAAACTAGACTAACAATTCTGATAAAATTCACACTTCAAAAGTGATGGCTCTGGATACAAAGCTTTGTGTAAGGAAGGGGAGAACAGGGGAAAGCTAAAAACTAGCAATCTGGACCATGCTGTTTATACATGAATGGAGCCCCTCAGTAATGAAGACCAAGCATGGCTGACGTCAGTGGATGACTTGTATGAACAAGCTGCAGGTTATAACAAACGGCAGGAGGACAGGAGACTCCCATGGCACGTGAACGGAGAAAGGCACCACTGAGCAGAAGCTGCCGTAGAGAAAACTGGGGGACAAAGGGTGATTAAAGCATTTGCTCCCTTAAACAGTTAAAGCAACATAAGCAAAAAGGAGAAGCAGGCAGGAGAGCATACTTTGTTCCTAAGACAAAAAAAGACCCTCTCAAAAGAGGTGATGGGAATCCGTACTCCGATGGGGCTCCGGGTGCACTGCCCACGGAGAGATGGGTTCTGGCTTCTACTGTTAGTGCTGCACTTTGTTTTTGCTCAGAAGTCCTTCTTTCCAAATCAGTTTTGTGGGTGTGAATTTACAGCACTTTTCTGTGTTCTTGTGTAAAAGAGGCAATTAGAAGGAAAGGAGGCTCGTAAGAGGAGAAAAGAAGTGAAGGAGGTAGCTAGGGACAAAAGGCACAGAGGCAGAGCCACTGGTCCAGAAGGGAGCTCAGAGCTGTGAGTCTCAGCGGACAGAAATGCGTGGCTGCAGACACAGGACTGCCTCCCTGTCTGTCTGCACGGGGCCTCCTCTCGGTGGTGGGCTAGGTACTGCTGCCCTGCGGGATGCGGGCTGCGTCTCCCCCGCCAGGAGGCGGCTGCCGCGGGGTGCAGTCTGCGCCTGCATGTGCCTTTTGTGGCTGCAGCCTGCCCCAAGCTTCCACTTCTTTCACGTCTTGAAAATCTCTCCGATTTACGTTTAATTTAAATGATGCCATCTCACATCACACCCCATTGAAGTACTACGTGTACTTTGCCGAGTCCAGCACTACCAAAGCGAGCCTCTGCAATTCCCCAGCGAGCTGCAATTAAGAAACGGCTCAGCTGAGGCCGGCATGGAAAACATCAGGAACCTGGGCCTTCTTCCTTAGCAATATTTTTAATTCTCCCAGGTCACGTGAAACCAGTAATAATTTCAGCTAAAATTAGGTAATACCACTCACTAAGGAAAACAAAAAAAGCAAACTTTACAGAAGAGTCTTGTTGGAAAGGCTTTTCCCCTCCTCCAGGATTACATAAATAAAGGAGAAAAACATAAGGTGATTTCTTGGAATGGCTTGGGCGAAGTCCAGTTTGGGACAAAGGCGGGACAAAGGTGGGGCAGGAGAAAGCGATCTGCCAGGTGACCAGCAACGACCAAGTCAAGCTATCCACTTAGAGGCCCTTCAAGTACTCAAACAAAAACATGCTTCCCGGGGAAAAATAAATCTTATTTGAGAACTATAACGTTATTAACCAGGAAGCCCATCACAGCATACAATTAAACTCACCTGAAGAGAATTACTTAAAATGTACTTTAAAAGCCCCTCTCTCAAAGACAACAACATAGATAAGTTGTTCGAAGCTTAAAAACTGTCAGGTTATTTTAGTCATTTTTCCCAGAATATTTTGCTGTTGTTGTTATTTTGCTTTAAAAAATGTTTTTATCTGCCACAATTAGTGGTTTCTTGCATTTAATTTTTAATGCATCTCTAATGAGAAACAAATAGCTAAAATCATTCTCAGTTTTTAGTTTCAACCCAAAAAAGCAAAAGAGAATGAGCCTACAGATTGTTATAAAATATACATTAATGTTTTCCAACTGTTAGAATATATGTTTAATTTAGAAATAAAATACACCCTAACAATTAACAAATAAAACCATTTTAAATGAGATTAAAATATTTTCTCTCTGATAGCTTATATTTGTGACAATTCACAAAACAAAATACATCTTTTAAAAAGGGTGAATTTGATTACTAAAAATCAAATAATGCATGTTTGCAAAAAGATTGATTCAAGGGATTTGTTTATTTTTTCCTGGGGGTGGAGCAGAGAACAAATTCCACAGTTATTACAACTGCACAATCTCGCTGATTCTCATAGTAAATCTGGCTTTGTGAAATTTGAAAATTCCATCTTTAGTCACACTGTTATTCACAAAACTTTAAAATGATTCTCTAATTTGGAATAAACTGAAATGGTTTCTTCGCTTTCCATTTTACTTTGTTATATAAAATGCTCTTGCATATGTGTTTCCTTACATTTCTGCTGTGCACTCCTCCATGACACAGCTTAAACACGTGATAAATTAATTAATGATCTTACAAACCGTCTTTACACGGCCAGTACCTTAGGCGACGACTAAGCTAGAGGTGTTGGTGTCGTGGACGCAGAGAATGGCCATTGGCAACGTGTTTAATTTTAGACGTGGGAGCGGGTGTTGGAGGAGCCTGTCACCTAGCTGTCACCCATAGGTTTGAGGTGAGTGGCAAAAAGCCAGAGAAACCTCCTGAGGTAGGGAGGCTACAAAACCCAGGCTGTACCGACTGGAAGACAATAGTGGGACAGAGCAGGATTCGCTAGGAGAGGCTGTTTAATTACTGTGCTATTAGTACGAGGCCTTGCCTGTTTAAACCGGGGGAAAAAGAGAAAGAAGTAGAAAATTAGATTAATGACAGAATCATTAAAAAAAAAACAAGCAATTAAAACCAAATAGAGAATCCGATTCCTTTGACGCTGGTATATTTACGAAGAAAATTTTAACAATAAAATAAATACTAATAAAATGAGAGAAGAATGAAGTTTTTACAAAAATATTTCATCCTGTCAACAGCTTTTAGAACACGATTCACGAATTTTCTCTAAATCTTATTTTTTCAATTTTAGAATTTAAGTTGCCATGGTTGAAATGATATTCAAGCCTAAGAGTGGTTTTCTAGGCAACATGCACTTCCCTTTCAAGGAGCTAAACTCTTTCTTATCTCTAAACAAGCACAATAAAATGTGCAAGCTGTCTGTGGGAGAAGGAAAAAACAAAAGACAGCACAAAACTGGTGGGAGAGCTAAAAACATATGCACAGGGCACGCTGCAATCTATTCAGTTGGTCAAAGTAGATGTATTTTTTTAAGCATGATAATTGACATTAAATCTTTCATGGAAATAAATCCCAACTCCCACTTAAAAATAAAGTCTCAAAAGTAGGTGGGGAGTTTCAGTTGCGACTCACACTTAGCCTGGAATCTGGAAGGGAACGGAAAGGCTCTTGGTGTGCTCTGGGTTCTCAGAGTGATTCATAAACTGTCTTATTTCCACTGTTACATACTGGAAGCTGTAAATAGTCAACTAAGTGATGCAAGCTGTAAGGGGAAAAGCAAGCAATTGACTGGAAGCAGGTCAGTGCTGCTGACTGTTGCGGGTTAACAGAGGACTATACAGATGGAGACAGACGAGAAAACTGTGAGCCCGCCTCGCTTCTACCCACGAGCTGCGATTGTTCTTGGCTGTTCCTTGGCTTCGTCTGAATACTGGTGTGGCGCTCAAACTCATTCTTTTAAACTCCTTTAAAACTAAACACAGGCTTTCCCCCCTTCGCTGCTAATTACATACTTTTTTGTGAAAGAAGCAAGCCCTTTATTGCTCATAATTTCAGCTATCACTTGCTCGGGGATCTTCTCAGATCAATAGCATATAGTTAAGTGGAAGAAAAGGCTAAATGTGATTGCTGTTTGCAAAGCAAGGATTAATTTTTAGTTTTTAAGTGCTCTCGCATTTCATGTTAAAATATGAAATTAAAGTCACAGGTTCAAAGTAGTTACACATTCAAGCTTTTTGTTAAATATCTGTCATTTTTTAAATCTTAAATACTGGCATAGGTTATAATAAAATCTGTGTGCCTTCTGCAGTTTTACACATTCCAGTGCTGGTGGCCATACATCTTTGATGGCAAAACTCCATGGTTGTAGCACCATAAAAATCAATAAATATTAACCTTTTCTGGCACTTTGTGCACAGATGCTTTATCAATGGCTGTCAGCTAATAGAACAGTCAGTGATGAACCGTATTTCTCAGCTCAGGAATCCATAACAAATTTAGAAATCAATGTAAATTAACACACTTTTTAAATAAAAAAAATCATCACCAGATTTTATTTTCCATGAAAAGAATACAAAAGCCGAGAGGCTCCCATTTCGAGGCAGTGCCTTTGGTGGGCTGTGAATATCACGCCGCACTGCAGCCCACAGAACTAAACATTATACACACCTCCCAGGCCCCACTGCTACAATGATATGGATTTTATACATACACACACACACACACACACACACACACACACACACATAATCTTTTTTCAAACTTTAGGTAACATACTAAGTGGGAAAATCTTTATTCCATTACAGCATCCCATTTTACTTCTATTAGCAATCTACATGCTTCCAGAAGAGCCACACATAATACCAAGCACAATTGGGACGACCCAGAGGGATGGTATGGGGAGGGAGGAGGGAGGAGGGTTCAGGATGGGGAACACATGTATACCTGTGGCAGATTCATTTCGATATTTGGCAAAACTAACACAATACTGTAAAGTTTAAAAAAAAAAAAAAGTTAAGTCATTAAAAAAAAATCATGAAAAAAATAAATAAAAGAAAGGGGAGAGCCACTGGGGAGAACCAGTGTTACTTCACATGGTGAAACGCTCCTGGAAGTCTCTGCAGAGGTGAGTCCTCCCTCTAACCCACACCACCTGCAGGGCACATGGGCAGCACCCTCGGCCTTGATGACACAGCCTGGGGACCCCCAGCTCACACACCAAGCACCTCGCAGCCACTTCACGGTGTACCTTCTGGTTCTCCTAACACAAACTTTTGGCTTTGTAGTCATGGGTCAGTGTTATTGAACAGCCTGATATATTGATTAACTTAGGTGAACTAAAGACTGCAGCTGCTGCTGCTGCTAAATCGCTTCAGTCGTGTCCGACTCTGTGCGGCCCCATAGACGGCAGCCCACAGGCTCTCCTGTCCCTGGGACTCTCCAGGCAAGAACACTGGAGTGGGTTGCCATTTCCTTCTCCATTGCATGAAAGGGAAAAATGAAAGTGAAGTCGGTCAGTCGTGTCTGACTCTTCGCGACCCCATGGACTGCAGCCTACGAGGCTCCTCCGTCAAGACTAGTGAAAGTCAAAGTCACTCAGTCATATCCAACTCTTTATAGTCCATGGAATTCTCCAGGTCAGAATACTGGAGTGGGTAGCCATTCCCTTCTCCAGGGGACCTTCCCAACCAAGGGATCGAACCCAGGTCTCCCACATTGCAGGTGGATTCTTTACCAGCTGAGCCACAAGGGAAGCCTAAATTCAAGACTAAACTCTCTCTTAATATCTTGAATTTGGTAACTTAAGTAGCAAAGTATAACTTCTATCTGCAAATTTGCTCATTAGTATATCCATGACTATCCCTCTATGGAGGACAAACAACCTGTGTTTTCATGGTCTAGTTTCCTTCAAAAGTACTCTGAAATTCCAGCAGGGCAGCAATTCAGACAAATAACTCAATCTGCAGATGGAAAATGAATGCTCAATACATAAAGTAACAGCTGCAAGGAAGAGAACCCCAGCGTGCTGAAAGCTCCATTACTATAAGACCCAAAAGTCAGCTCTGGAGAGTAATGAGTTTACACTTGTCATTCTTTCAGTGATATCTGTATTTTCAATCTCTAGATTACTCAGTGTAAGAAAAATCAAAATTCTTAGGAAAATATCATTTTACTAGAGTTACATGACTTTGGGCTATACATTTTAAAAATGACCCTTTTGATAGAAATAACTCTAATGTAAATTGATTTTTGCAGTAGATGCAACTGTTAGAACTTAAGATTTTCAAAGTGACTGCTTTAGTGATAGAATGAGGAAGACCTCTAAAATAAATTCATAATAGATCTTACAAATAGGGTCTAAGATTCAGTCACTCGCCAAAAAAAGGATGGCTCTCAGAAGAAACTGGAAGAAGGAAAAATGTCAAAATAACCCTAAATACATCAATAAGTCTTTGGTACTGCCCTGAAACTTGCTGAGGAAAGCATGAGTGTCAGAGAATGGCTAGACAGCCCCACAGACTTTGGGTGCTCACTTCACCATCAGAGCAAACACGTGACTGGGTCACCCTGGCCAGCAGTGACCAGCCAAGACATGCTCTGGATCAAACATCAGGTGCCTTATAAAAGCATATTCTGAAATGACCACCTTTCTTTCTTTTTAGTTTTGTTCTTTTCTCTTTCTCTTTTTTAATACTCCTTCAGGTTAGAAAGGCTAGAAAGATTTTTACAAAATAGCCAAGGTTTGAAGGCTTAAAGGTTTAAAGATTCTGTTTAAAGGCAAGTTGCTGAGCAGCCTAGCCCTGTGTCCTGTTTAGACTCTGACCCCACATCCATGATGGAGGAACATACATTTCCCGGCTGTTCCCCCACGTGTGTCACCAAGACTTCAGCCAAGACAAAAGACAAACAGAAAAGTGAAGTCTTTCTAGATCATCCAAGATCAAGAAGTGTTCTCAAAGACAAGTGTGACGGTCTGAACTTTTCTATGGAAACAAACATCATGAGGCTTCAGTACCCTTTAACAGCTTCAAAAAGTCACTTTGCAGGGAAAATACGTGGAAGAGGATTCAGGCGGACATAAAAGCACAATCTCTATTTTCTCTGTAGATTCTACTAAGAACAACTTATAACCTCCCTGCTCATCAGCCTCGTGGAGCACCCACACCCAGAAATGGAGGTGATTTGGTTTAGGCTGAAGGGTTCCATTCTAACATTATCCATATGAAAAAAATTTGTTTTAGAGGCAGGAAGTGATATGAGCTCTGGAATAGCTTTGCCATCTTTTTTTTTAATGAAGAAATAAAATAATCACCAATAGGGGCTCTCCTGGTGGCTCAGAGGTGAAGAATCTGCCTGCCAACGCAGGAGACGTGGGTGTGATCCCTGATCCGGGAAGACCCCACATGCCGCGGAGGAACCAAGCCTGCGGGCCACAAGTACTGGGCCTGTGCTCCTAGCCTTGACCACAGCAAGAGGGGCCACCACTGTGAGAAGCCCAGCTACTGCAACGAAAAGCCCACATGGCAACAAAGACGCAGCACAGCTAAAAATAAGCAAATAAAATCATCCAAAAAAAAATCATCAATAAGTATCACTACAGCCACTGTTCAGGGGGAGTTCTGCTTTTCTCTCAGCTTAAAGGCTGATATATGTTCTCTTCTAAAAGCAACTTTGATGTAGCTCTACATTGATATCATCAAACATAGGCTTCATGTAATAGGAAATAAAAGACGGGGAAAAATCCCAGTACCGTCATTCATCACTTACAGAAGGAATAATTTAAACAAGGAATAATGCTTAACCTATTTAACGACACTCTGAGCAACTCTGATTTACTCTGATTCATTACAACCCTACTTGTCTTTGAGATATTCAAGTATTTGCTTACCAATCCATCACAGTACATGTGTGTGTGATTATGTCTGAGTGTGTATTTGTTTTTGTTTCCCCCTCCATGCCAGAGGCTCCCCTGGTGGCTCAGATGGTAAAGAATCTACCTGCAATGCAGGAGACCCAGGTTCAATATCTGTGTTGGGATCTCCTGGAGAAGGGAATGGCAACCCACTCCAGTATTCCTGCCTGGAGAATTCCATGGGCAAAGGAGCCTGGTGGGCTACAGCCCATGGGGTTGCTCAAGAGTCAGACAAGACTGAGCGATTAACACTTTCACTTTCCATGTCTGGAATACCATCCCAATCTCTCAGTCAGTGGACTGAGAGTGGGGAAGCCTATCAAAAGCTCTTGTTTCAGGAAGGTGGGTCCATGTAGAGACAACGTCCTTAAGCACCATGAGCCCCCAGGGAGGCTTTCCAACAGTGGAGGCTAACCCCACTGAGCTCACTTCCTCTGTGGGTCACCATTGGTCCCGAGACGTCTTCACTTCAAGCGGGCAGCCCCACTGCTATTTTAAGTTCTAGCTGTGACCAGTGGTCACCGTCTGCTCTCTCACAATGCCAAGCCCCACACAGGTGGGGGTTACACATGTTCTGTCCACAACTCTCTCCTCTAATCTGACAAGTTAACTCACATTTCTCCTGATATTCAAAATCTTAAGGGGAAAGCAGATGGCTTAATTGGCAAGCCCTATATGAAAAGCACCACAAAGGAGACTTTATGTACTTTAACAAGCAAATTTTCATGATACCCATGACTGGATAGATTTCTAACCCCATGTGACACATGGGAAACCTGAAGGCGACCGATGTGGGCCAATGTTCCCAAGATCACACAGTGAGGAAGCAGCAGAGCTGGCTCAGACCCAGTGTATCTCATCACGAGACTACAGCCTTTACCCCTGGTACCACGGTGGCAATCTGGATGTAACTGGAGAACAGGGGTCTATTTCCTTAATTTTGATTATTGAGGTCTTTAGAATAGTTTCATAATAGCATTTGTTGCTTTCTTTTTTGATTATTAGAAACAACATATTATAGAAAATACAGAAAAGCTTGCACTTGTAGGTCCATCGTTTTTTCTAAACACTGCTGCTGCTGTTGCTAAGTCACTTCAGTCATGTTCGATTTTGTGCAACCCCACAGACTGAAGCCCACCAGGCTCTCCTGTCCCTGGGATTCTCCAGGCAAGAACACTGGAGTGGGTTGCCATTTCCTTCTCCAATGCATGAAAGTGAAAAGTGAAAGTGAAGTCGCTCGGTCGTGTCCGACCCTCAGCGACCCCATGGATTGCAGCCTTCCAGGCTCCTCCGTCCATGGGATTTTCCAGGCAAGAGTACTGGAGTGGGGTGCCATTGACTTCTCTGTTTCTAAACACTACATACATTAAAAAAATAAAACTAGGGACGTTCTCAGGATGCCATTTTAACATCTTTTAGAAGCTCTCAATTACTGAATATGTGTTTGCCATGAAAAAAAAAAAAAAGCCATTTACATAAAGTAGAAAATGTACAGTACCCACGCACCATCTAAACTTACCTCTGAGATGGGCAATATTAACAGTTTGAAGTAGATTATCTGCATGATTCTTTATGCTCATACCTATATACATGCAGGGACTCCCCCCTCCCCACCTTACTCTCACCCCTTTTAAGAAAGGAATAGTCCTGGCAGGCACATTACCTTGCAACTTGCTTTTTGCATCTAACCACCTATCACAGTTAGGTCAACACATATATAGTCCGATCATTTTTAACAACCACGTATCTGCCCACTGTATGAACAATCCCCTCCTGACGGGCACTGGCAAGGTTTCCAGTTCTCAGCAGTTACAGCAGCATATCCTGACACTGGAGGATATTTATTCCATGAGACGGATGCTTAACAGTAAAACTGCTGAGTCAAAATGGCATGTACATTTTAATCCCAAACTCCTAATCTGAAATTAGGAGTTTGGGATTAACATATACACACTACTATATATATATAATATATATACAAATATATATAATATATATACAAACTACTATATATATATAATATATACACACTACTATACAATAATATATACTACTATATATAATAGATAATAATTTATATATAACAGATAATACACACCACTATATAAAATAGACCATCAACAAGGACCCGCTGTATAGCACAGAGAACTCTGCTCAATACTCTGTAATAACCTAAATGAGAAAAGAATCTGAAAAAGAACAGATACATGTATATGTATAACTGAATCACTTTGCTGAACATGTGAAAATAACACAACACTGTAAATCAACTACACTCCAATATAAAATAAAAATTTTTTTAATTAAATTTAAAAGTTGGTCTAACTTACTGTCTCCAACTTTTACCAACTCATTCTCCTTCGATAATATGTAAGATTTCCAATTTCCCAACAAATGCTCCATCACTGGTCATTCTTAACCCTTCACGTTTTTACCAGTGGATTAACACTGGCATTGTATGGTTCTGAAAGCATCACTACAAAGCTACTGGAGGTGATGGAATTCCAGTTGAGCTATTCCAAATCCTGAAAGATGATGCTGTGAAAGTGCTGCACTCAGTATGCCAGCAAATTTGGAAAACTCAGCAGTGGCCACAGGACTGGAAAAGGTCAGTTTTCATTCCAATCCCAAAGAAAGGCAATGCCAAAGAATGCTCAAACTACCGCACAATTGCACTCATCTCACACGCTAGTAAAGTAATGCTCAAAATTCTCCAAGCCAGGCTTCAGCAATATGTGAACCATGAACTTCCTGATGTTCAAGCTGGTTTTAGAAAAGGCAGAGGAACCAGAGATCAAATTGCCAACATCCTCTGGATCATAGAAAAAACAAGAAAGTTCCAGAAAAACATCTATTTCTGCTTTATTGACTATGCCAAAGCCTTTGACTGTGTGGATCACAATAAACTGTGGAAAATTCTGAAGAGATGGTAATACCAGACCATCTGACCTGCCTCTTGAGAAATTTGTATGTAGGTTAGGAAGCAACAGTTAGAACTGGACATGGAACAACAGACTGGTTCCAAATAGGAAAAGGAGTTCATCAAGGCTGTATATTGTCACCCTGTTTATTTAACTTATATGCAGAGTACATCATGAGAAACTCTGGACTGGAAGAAACACAAGCTGGAATCAAGATTGCTGGGAGAAATATCAATAACCTCAGATATGCAGATGACACCACCCTTATGGCAGAAAGTGAAGAGGAACTAAAAAGCCTCTTGATGAAAGTGAAAGTGGAGAGTGAAAAAGTTGGCTTAAAGCTCAAAATTCAGAAAACGAAGATCATGGCATCTGGTCCCATCACTTCATGGGAAATAGATGGGCAAACAGTGGAAACAGTGTCAGACTTTATTTTGTTGGGCTCCAAAATCACTGCAGATGGTGACTGCAGCCATGAAATTAAAAGACGCTTACTCCTTGGAAGGAAAGTTATGACCAACCTAGATAGCATATTCAAAAGCAGAGACATTACTTTGCCAACAAAGGTCCGTCTAGTCAAGGCTATGGTTTTTCCTGTGGTCATGTATGGATGTGAGAGTTGGACTGTGAAGAAGGCTGAGCACCGAAGAATTGATGCTTTTGAACTGTGGTGTTGGAGAAGACTCTTGAGAGTCCCTTGGACTGCAAAGAGATCCAACCAGTCCATTCTGGAGGAGATCAGCCCTCGGATTTCTTTGGAAGGAATGATGCTAAAGCTGAAACTCCAGTACTTTGGCCACCTCATGCAAAGAGTTGACTCATTGGAAAAGACTCTGATGCTGGGAGGGATTGGGGGCAGGAGGAGAGGCGGACGACAGAGGATAAGATGGCTGGATGGCATCACTGACTCAATGGACGTGAGTCTGGGTGAACTCCGGGAGTTGGTGATGGACAGGGAGGCCTGGCGTGCTGCGATTCATGAGGTCGCAAAGAGTTGGATACGACTGAGCGACTGATCTGATCTGATCTGATCTGATATAGATGACTAGCGAGGTCAAACATCTTTGCATGTACTTACCGGTAATCTGCATTATAAAACGCCTATTCAAATTTATCTTTTTACAAAAATCCATTTGAGGGAGCTTTCTGTAATGGCAACCCACTCCAGTAATCTTGCCTGGAAAATTCTGTGGACTGAGGAGCCCGGTAGGCTACAGTCCATGGGGTCGCAAAGAGTCAGACTCGACTGGGCGACTTCCCTTTCACTTTCTGTAAATTAGGAATAGCGGCCTTCTGTGAGAATACTATTAATTGTGTATTAATTCTCTATCTGTCTTATGTGTTGCAAATATTTTTTCGTAATTGATTGTGAAACTTTGTTTACTTTTCCCCCCTTCTGGGTCTGTTTTTCAAGTCTTATGTAACCCTGAGGTTATATAAATATTATGAAGTTTGTCTCCATCATTACTTGACTATGTAAGAATTTGAAATAAAAATGCAATTCATGTGAGTATTTTTAGAACAAAGATATAATGTCTTTCTTATTAATTATTTGACATCTACCTCTTTGCCTTTCTCCTTCACACTTCAATTATTAAGTGTCTGCAGTTGATAAATAAAAGACTCGAAAACAGAACTAATTGTTTTAACAGTTCCATAGTGGTCTTCTGCTGTCAGATTATTATCGAACTGCTGAACCTCATTATATCTAAAGCACCTTCCTGTTATGTTACACTTCGTTTTTAAATAGAAAACATCAGAGTGATCATCTGTCAATATATAAAGATCTGATTACAGTAACAAAGATCAATGCCAGTGTTTCAATATATTTACTTTCAAGAGTCCAGATTACAGAATAAAAAATAGTATAAGAGAAATTTGGAGTGTGACAATCTAAAAGATGTTTTAGGTGTGTGTATTTGGATAAATGTCTACATATTACAAGCAACAGACATTGGTCCTAAGGTAACAAATAGATAATACATGATCAAAAGTACATGTTCAGGATTTAAGATCCTTCATTCACTGCCCCTCCTGGATCAGAAGCACCCCTGCACCAGCTTTTATAAAACCCTGGGTCGTCTCTCATCCCACCACGTCAATTCTGTCCCCATGGCCTAAATGGTTCTTTTCTCTCCTTGTGCTTCAGTAACTCAGCCAAGGACGAGGGAGTGGGTTGTGTGTCTTTAGTAGGGTGACGACCACCCAGCCCTCTCTTCCTTGGTGCAAACACAGGCAAGTTCCTCTGTGAACTTATCACTTCCTAGAGGTCATTCAGACCATCATTCCAGGCCCCTGTGACGAGCCTGATGGTCCTTCTTAGGAAATTGGACCCAGTGGAAACGTTTTCTCCCTCTGCTTAGTCCATGGCTCAGCATTTTCCTTCCCGTGTAGTTCTTAATTCCCTTAAGTGGCAATTATTTAAGACACAGTTAAGAGAAGGTGCAATCTACATTCATCCAATAAAACCTAAATATTAAAAAGGACAGAAAAATTCAGCATGGTTACTAAGGATAAATGGACAGCACTTACCATTTGAAAGGTACCAAAGCAGTGGTACATGAGTAAATGGACAAAATGTTTAAAAAAAATTATTAGAGGTTAAAAAAAAATTTAAGATAAACTAAAAGGGCATACTGTGTGTCAAAGAGACAGAGCCTCTTAATTACAAGAGGTTAGTATCACAGTCAGTCAAGAATTAGGTAGAAGAATCACTCTAATAGAGACTACCTGGAAACCAACCCAAAGACAGCAGACTGAGAAAGTCTAAATTTGAGATTTTTAATAAGCATATATGATGAAAATTAGTTAGATTAGTACTGAGGTCCAAAATGCACACTCTTCACAGAAGTAACCTATTTGTGCTGAAAGCATTTTGCTTGGGAATGACCTCACCAAGTCTGTGGAAAGACAGAATAGAAAAATGATGATTACTGCACGGACATACTAAATAAGTGCATTCTAAGGTCAAAGATTGTAAAAGAAGCCAAAGGAGAAAGGAAGCAATTTTCAACTATATGTGGCCCATTCGTAGGCAAACATCAAAATTACTGGAATGGGTTAAAAGAAATGAATTAAAATGACAACCTATTTAGGAAACACACTATGCAAGTTCTGAATATGAGTACTATGCAGATAATAATATAGCAGATAAGCTGTGCATCTGTGGAGCAGAATGCTACCAGGTCTAGCAGGTATAATCTTCACAAATATACCACCCTTTCCCACAGTCCATATGGGAGAGAAGGTGAAATTTTAAGGACGGTGAAATTTTAAAGACTGTGAAATTTTAAGAAATAATTCCAGCTGCATCTTTAAATTTTTAAAACTTGATTTGGTCTTCGATTTAACTATCTCCCCAGTATATCAAAAAGCAGTATTTTGCCAAGAAAATCCAACACGTGCTATCTATAAAATACGGTAGATACATTTAGAACTGGGTTTAAAGTAGATTTTCATATATACAATGGAATTCATTCCATTAGGACCACTTTCAAGGTTTTAATTCCTACAATTAGGAAAGGTCTAATCTTTATAATAAATCTCTTATTCTAAAACACTAAAAATGGTCCTGCTTCTGCGATCAAACCGTGCCTGAAAAAACACTTTTGGGATGGTGACATTTAATCCACGTACTACATATGCCACAGTCAATTATCCAGCATAAAGCAGCCGCATAACAGTGGCTGCATCGAAAGCAGCGCCGGCGTCACACGGCACCACGAGCCGTGTGGGTCACTTACTCCGCTTCACTTCCCCGCTCACCATTACACCGGGGATAACAGGAGCATCGGCTGCTCCAGAAATTAGATAAGCTGAGACTCCTGAAAATGGCCTAGTAATCTGACAAACAGTGAGCACTCACATGAAATTGTTACTAGTATATATAAATGGTCAGTTATGTAGAATAAAATGAAATTAACTCAGTGCTGCTTCTTAAATCTTTCCTATGTTCTAGACAGCAGAAAAAACTTATTCTGAAAGAGACATAGTAAGATTACATCAACTAGAAAAGTATTATTACAACATACTGACTTCCAACAGTTTCTTAAATTCGCCATTTCCCTCTTTCCTGGGGCCTTCCATGTTCCGCTGCCTAAGTGTCCTTTGGGCCTGAGCTCCGCACAGATCCCCAGGTGCCCTACACAGATCACCTCCCAGAGCATCTTTGATGTTTTCTTTATAGCATTTCGGCATTTTGTGTGTGTGGTTGTCTGGTGAGAATCTATCACCCACTAAATACAACATTTCTACCAGGGCAGGCTTGTGCTGCTCACTGCCGTACCTCTGAGGCCCACTGTGGTGCTCTGGGGCACACTGTGGGTGGAGAGAGCCCAACACTTTTCGGTGACAGTCCAAACATAAGGTCTCAATGTAAGAGTAGTTACGAATCCTCAAACAAAATTTCTAGTTACTTCAGAACTTAAAATGTGTTCTGTAACACACTAAGGAAGCAGAATACCAATGTCATGAACTCCACGAAGTTTACAAGACCTTCCTCATTAAAAACAGTTATGAAGCTTAATGATTCAACTTTTCTATATGATTCAGAAGTCAACACCAGATACAGTGAAAATGATTTTCATGGATAACTTGGAACTACTAAAGAAAGGTTCGAGTACTGTGCTTCTGTAACTGGTTGCTGCCTTGCTAATCTGATTTACAGGGTAAAACCCTTTACCTGTAATCTTTGCATCACTACTGCTTAGCATTCTATGGATTGGGGTTTTACCTGGGGATTCACACCGGAGATAAGGACCCTACCTGTGACTGACTTAGACATAAAGAAAGAACCCCACCCCTGAGGAGACCTTACAGGAACACCTGTCCGCTCAGGAGGTAGGAAGAGTGGTGAGGAGGATGGTCTTGGCTTTCACTGTGGGGAAGCTCACTCAGAAGGGCCGTGGTAATTCCCTAAGCACAGAAAAGTGGAGTATAACCAAATACAAAGAGTACACAGACTGCCTGCGTGAGTTAACATGTCAGACCTTCGGAACTAACTCAAAACCATTAGGTCAAGCACATTCAGTTTTATCTGCATCATGATAAACTATTGTTTCTTATATGTTGAGTGAAAATGATTATACATATTAAGGTAATAGGTGAATATCTTGACATCTTAATGCCTAGATGATGAACACACCCAAATTGATCCTGCCATAAATAATAAAAATATGTAACCTTGGATGCCAATGTCTTTTTCAAGGTAAAAAAAGATATCTGAAAGTTTTATATGCTCAAATGGAGCATAAAACATCTTTAAAATGTCTTTCTAACACATTTTCTTAGACATAGAGAAATTGGGGTAAAAAAAGGAAATGTATTAAGTGCTATTACAGAATTATATCTAAAACCAAAACTGCTTCTTTGACTGGTAAAAGATTCATGAGATCTCAAAGCAAAGATCACAAAAAACTTTATTTCATTACATACAGGGGAAAAAGGCTAGAAATATGGACAAAAGATACATAAGAATAATATTAAAGCAAACAAACAAAATACACTCCCAAGTGTCATTCAGCCACTTCTAACTAGCTATTCCTGCTGTATTTATCTTGATTCTTTGCATTTTACTACATGTTCTAAGCAGTCCAACTTTTCCACTCCATCCCCTCATAATCCACTTCACTGACCCAAAGGGCCACTCCTGCCTCTCGCGTTGAGCCTGTCTCCTCTTCCCACCTCTCTAACTGCTCACTTCTCACAGAGTCAAGTACACTTCAGCCTGCCTTCCTGCACTTCAGATAAATTATCTTCGTTGACACTTGAGGTGCAAAACTTACAGTCACCTTTCCATCACTGCTGCAAACTCTATTTCCAACACTTGTTTTAGTAGCAAGAGTGCTTACAAGTCAATAAATAGCAATACAATTAAATTCGCTCAAGAGGGGCCACACATGGCACCTAGTCTGCCCTTCACTTCAATGCAAAGTTTGCTCTGAATATCAACTCTAATCTAACAAACCTAATCCTACTCACTGATTATTTGTAAAACACCAGGCACTACAGTTCAGTGTTGACTGGATGCTCTATAAAAATGTCAAAAGAGTCAATAAATATTTAGTTACAAAGATAAAGAATGTTAAACTATGATACGTAACTGTCTGATAAGAGGGAAATGTCATGAGGGTGCTACTTTTTAAAGAAAAAAAAAGAAACTTTAGGTGAAACCAAGTGTAATATCACCAAACAGTATTCTAAAGTTTCAAGAGAACTACCTGGGAATTTTCCTGTCTCCTGTCATTTTATACCAATCAAGTCTTTAAAGCAAATAAATCCATTTATTAGAAGCAGCCTTTGTTTGTAATCAAGAGAACAGGGTATGTATACATATGAATATGCAAGTGATGCAGGTCACTATGTTCATACCAAATATAAATCAGAATATCTATTCTTATCACTCAAGAGCAACCCCTACTGGCACAATTAAAAAGAATCTAGAACACACAGAGTTATTTCAGTTCAATATTTTATTAATTACTTACAGAGCACTTCACATATGCCAGGCCCTACTTTAAGTACTTTACAAATATTAACTTATTTAATCACTCCAAGACATTTATCACTAAAAGAGATTAACTGACATAAACGTTACTCCAAGATGCAAAAGGATCTGTTTCATTACTTTGAGATACAGATTCTGTTTAAGCCAACAGAATCCAAATTTGACCTTGCCAATATCTGGAAATAAACGATTATTAATTATAGTTCTTTCTAACTTAGTAAGCCAGACAACCAACGTGGAGGAAATCCTGAAAGGCAGTTCCTTAAAAAACAGTTCTCTCTCAGTAAAAAGAAAATTAAATTTTATATTCAATTCAATGTTAAAAATTTACACTAACTGCAAAGGAGCCTTGCCTTTTCCTTTATAAACAGGAAGTCACTTATGCCAGGTTTTTATTTTAAGCATGCATCAAAATTACGATTTTTCACAAGATGAAAGAATACCTCTGCCAATCACACTGACAAGCTCCTCACGAGTGGCACTAATAGCTGTGACAACCGTCTGAGCAGAGCATTTTAAGAAGGATCTAGACCAGCCGTCACAACCACTACTTCATCTAGTTGGGGCTATGCTATATTCTGCTGCAATAAAAGCTATTAGGTGATTTAAGTGACTACTGTATTATGATGAACTTCATCTATCAGAAGAATGTATTTGCTTTTAATCTTACTTAGAAATAGAAAAAAAGGAAAAAATAAGAAAGTACAAGCACGTCTATAAGCTAAAATATTTTGCTCCATATTTATCTTGAATTACAAACTTTGCAAATTTATTCAATTGATTTATATATTTCAAATCCTGATTAGCATGTATCACATAACATCTTTTTGGCCTATTTAATTTCAGAGTCTCCAGCCCATTAGTATAATTTCTCTATTAACTTTTCAATTTTCATTTTCTCCATCCCAATCAACTCCCTTGCCTAATGTGTGCGTGTGTGCTCAGTCATGTCTGACTCTTTGCAACCCCATGAAGACCACCAGGGTCCTCTGTCCATGGAATTTCAAGGCAAGGACCCCCATTTCCCTAATGACCCCTCACCAACAGAAACACCTATTTAATAGTTTCTAAGCTACCTGCACACACAATTGCACTCATCTCACATGCTAGTAAAGTAATGCTCAAAATTCTCCAAGCCAGGCTTCAGCAATATGTGAACCATGAACTTCCAGATGTTCAAGCTGGTTTTAGAAAAGGCAGAGGAACCAGAGATCAAGTTGCCAACATCCGCTGGATCATCGAAAAAGCAAGAAGAGTTCCAGAAAAACATCTATTTCTGCTTTATTGACTATGCCAAAGCCTTTGACTGTGTGAATCACAGTAAACTGTGGAATATTCCATAAAAGATGGGAATACCAGACCACCTGACCTGCCTCTTGAGAAACCTCTATGCAGGTCAGGAAGCAACAGTTAGAAGTGGACATGGAACAAAAGACTGGTTCCAAATAGGAAAAAGAGTATGTCAAGGCTGTATATTGTCACCCTGCTTATTTAACTTCTATGCAGAGTACATCATGAGAAACGCTGGGCTGGAAGAAGCACAAGCTGGAATCAAGATTGCTGGGAGAAATATCAATAACCTCAGATATGCAGATGACACCACCCTTATGGCAGAAAGTGAAGAGGAACTAAAAAGCCTCTTGATGAAAGTGAAAGTGGAGACTGAAAAAGTTGGCTTAAAGCTCAAAATTCAGAAAACGAAGATCATGGCATTTGGTCCCACCACTTCATGGGAAATAGATGGGGAAACAGTGGAAACAGTGTCAGACTTTATTTTTTTGGGCTCCAAAATCACTGCAGATGGTGACTGCAGCCATGAAATTAAAAGACGCTTACTTCTTGGAAGGAAAGTTATGACCAACCTAGATAGCATATTCAAAAGCAGAGACATTACTTTGCCAACAAAGGTCCATCTAGTCAAGGCTATGGTTTTTCCAGTAGTCATGTATGGATGTGAGAGTTGGATTGTGAAGAAGGCTGAGTGCCAAAGAATTGATGCTTTTGGACTGTGGTGTTGGAGAAGACTCTTGAGAGTCCCTTGGACTGCAAGGAGATCCAACCAGTCCATTCTGAAGAAGATTGGTCCTGGGTGTTCTCTGGAAGGAATGATGCTGAAGCTGAAACTCCAGTACTTTGGCCACCTCATGTGAAGAGCTGACTCATTGGAAAAGACTCTGATGCTGGAGGGACTGGGGGCAAGAGGAGAAGGGGACAACAGAGGATGAGATGGCTGGATGGCATCACCAACTCGATGGACGTGAGTTTGGGTGAACTCTGGGAGTTGGTGATGGACAGGGAGGCCTGGCGTGCTGCAATTCATGGGGTTGCAAAGAGTTGGACACGACTGAGCAACTGAATTGAACTGAACTGAAGCTACCTGGGCTTAAGGGCTTCCCTGTAACTCAGTGGTAAAGAATCTGCCCACCAATGCAGGAGACCTGGGTTCGTTCCCTGGGTCAGGAAGATCCCCTGGAGAAGGAAATGGCAACCCACTCCAGTATTCCTGCCTGGGAAATCCCATGGACAGAGGAGCCTGGCAGGATATGGTTCATGGGGTGGCAAAGAGTCTGACACAACGTAGTGACTCAACAACAACAACAAGCCACCTAGGGAGCCCAGCATTCCCTATGATACCTCACCAACAGAAACACCTATTTAATATTTTCTAATATGGGTATGTGCAGAAAATATGGAAGACAAGGGTAACTAGGATTTTTTACTTATAATTAAAAAATATTAACTGTTGTAAAATACACATAATACACAATTTATCATGTTAGCCATTTTTGAGTGTACAGTTGAGTAGGGTTAAGTACATTCACATTGTTATGATCAACCTCCAGAATTTTCCATATTACCATAACAGTGAAACTACATCTGCTAAACAACATCGCCCACCCTCCTGCCCCACAGCCTCTGGCAACCACCACCCTATTCCTGTATCTACACAAGACTTAACTAGTCTAGGGACCGCATGTGACGGCAGTCCTACAGTATTTGTCTTTTGTGACTTTCTTATTTCAATGAGTGTAATGTCCTCAAGATTCATCCATGTTGTAGCCTGAGTCAAAATTTCCTTCTTTCTCAAGGGTGGACAATATTCCATCATATGGATGGATCACGTTTTCTTTATATATTTATTCATTAATGGACATTTGGGTTGTTTCTACCATTTGCCCACTGTGAATAATTGTGCTATAAATGTGAGTTTACAAATACCATGAGATCTGCTTTTACTTCCGTGGCTGCTTTATGATAGCTTTATTTAAAATCTTTTGAGAGACAACTATATTGTTTCCATAGCAGTTGTACCAACTTACATTCTTACCAACAGTGCATAAGGGTTTCAATTTCTCTACATGCTTGCCAATCCTTGCTCTTTTCTTTTCTTTCTGTTTTTCTTTTTTATATAGTAGTCATCCTAATGGGTGTGAGCTGATAGAACAAAATTTTTTAAAGTGGAATTCTTAGATAGTAAGAAAAACATGATGAATACAACATATAAAACTGGTGAGTAATATTTTAAATGATGGCAAAGCTAACCAGAGAAGAATCATAAGCAAAAAGTAAAAGCCTTTTCTTATTCATTAATATAAAGGATTAAGAAATAAGAATTTCTGCTTATTATAGTCTGAATGTAAATGTGAATATCTCGTTTTATTTGTTCATAAGAGTTTTGAGTGATTGGTTTAAACAATCACCAGGCACAGTAAGCTTTCCTCAGGAAGGCAGTCAAGGGCAGGACAAGACACTGACGGATCAGACGGATTCTCTGTGAGTTCCTATCAGATCTTGGCCCACTGAAGTGATGTGGCACATAACACTGAAGGAAAACACACGTGTCCACTTATGGGACTCCAAGGATAAAATTTTAAACCCATGTATGCTTAATTTTGAAATTGCGATGGTAATAGAGAGGAAACAAATGAGATTAAAGAAACATCAGTGCCTGCTTTAACAGAAGTGCAAAGGCAATTCTACAAAGATACTGTTTTCACCAAAGACTGCTTGAAAAATGACACCTATATTAAAGAAACCAGAGAATCTTAACCTATATCTCATGTTATATAAATCTGACTCAGAATACAGCATAAATCTAAATATAAAATATAAAAACATAAAGATTCTAGAAGAAAACACAGGAGTTAATCTTGGTAACTTACATTAGACAAAGAGTTTTTACATACTGTTACAAAAGTGTAAGCCATAAAGGAACTTTTCCTCTACGAAAGACACTGTTAAGAGGAAAAAAAGGGTTAACCTCAGAAAAAGTGTTTCACATATATCTGACAAAGGCCTTATATCAAAATATATCAACATAAAAAAATTCTCGATAATAGTCCAAGGAAAAAAGAGGCAAATATTTCAAAAAATTCCTGGGTCAGGAAGATCTGCTGGAGAAGGGATAGGCTACCACTCCAGTATTCTTGGGCTTCCCTTGCGGCTTAGCTGGTAAAGAATCTGCCTGTAATGTGGGAGACCTGGGTTTGATCCCTGGGTTGGGAAGGTCCTCTTGAGAAGGGAAAGGCTACCCACTCCAGTATTCTGCCCTGGAGAACTCCATGGACTGTATAGTCCATGGGGTCGCCAAGAGTCAGACATGACTGAGTGACTTTCACTTTCACTTTATGATGGTTTTGATTTGCATTTTCTTAACAAGTAACAATGTTGGGTATCTTTTCATGTGCTCACTGGCCATTTATATATTTTCTTTGAAGAAATGGCTATTCAGATTCTTTTCTCATTTTTTAATCAGGTTATTTGCCTTGATAATGTTGAATTAAAAGAGTTCCTTACATATTCTGAATACAAGCCCATTATCAGATAGATTTCAGTTTTTCTCCCATTTTGTAGGTTTTGCTTTCATCTTCTTGATGGTGTACCTTAAGGCACATTGTTTTTTCCCCCAACAATTTTGATAAAGCCCATGGTTTAGTGTCATATTCAAGAAATTACTGCTTAATCAACAGTCACAAAAAATTGTTTATACGTTCTCTTCTAAGGGTTTTATAGCTAAGATGATTTATGTTTTAGACAAAGAAAATGATGAATATTTATGGAAGTGGAGGGGTTAGCTTGCACACACCCATTTCCTAGTTCTGTCTCCTAAGACAAGACCAACAAGTAAACCGCATGCAGAAGCCAGGCGTGCATCCAGCAGATGTCTCTTGTTTTCTAAATACCTTCTCCAGTAAAAGGAACCAAGGCTCCTAAAAAGAGATTGATTCTACCACCAGATGAACATGGAGCACATTTTGGTGCCAGAAAGTAAACAGATGCCTACAGAAGGGTGGGGGCATGTGAGAGGGCACAGGAGCCCACCTGAAAGAGTCTGCAATGGCCAAAGTTGAAGCAGTTTGAGCAAGAAAATAAATAACAGTGAAACATGACTATAAACCACAGAGTAAGATAAGCCCATACTGGTAAAAATTAATAGAGCAAAAAATAATTGGTAGGGAAGGAACAGATACACCTTACAGAAAAACTCCAATTAAATGTAGAAGAAATGAGGAAAAGAGAAAATGACCATCAGAACACCACAGATCTTGCTGTAGTCAAGATCCACTAATGAATGTCAAAATTAGTGGGTAAATACTTAGGGAAAACAGGCTATTTGCATAATCTGAATGTATCTGCCCTGAGATATGTATTAATTAATAAGGGAGGAATAGTAAGCTTGTGGTAGAGAAATATAGAGATGCCGTCTTACTCAACTGGTCCACGTTACATCATTAGTCCTAACATACCCTTAAAATTAAAAGACGCTTGCTCCTTGGACGAAAAGCTATGACAAACTTAGACAGCGTATTAAAAAGCAGAGGCATCATTTGCCAACAAAGGCAAGTATAGTCAAAGTTAGGTTTTTCCAGTAGTCATGTACAGATGTGAGAGTTGGACTATAAAGAAGGCTGAGTGCCGAAGAATTGATTCTTTCAAATTGTGGTGCTGAAGAAGACGCTTGAGAGTCCCTTGGACTGCACGGAGATCAAACCAATCGTAAAGGAAACCCACCCTGAATATTCACTGGAAGGACTGAAGCTGCAATACTTTGGCCATCTGATACAAAGAACTGACTCATTGGAAAAGACCCTGATGCTGGGAAAGACTGAGGGCAAGAGGAGAAGGGGGTGGCAAAGGATGAGACAGTTAGATAGCATCACCAACTCCATGGAAATGAGTTTGAGCAAAACTCCAGGAGATAGTGAAGGACAAAGAAGCCTGGTGTGCTGCAGTCCACACGGTAGCAAAGAGCTAGACGCAACTTAGCAACTGAACAGCAACAACCCTCGATACACTCCATATCTATTCTTAGGAATTCTTAAAGCTCCTCAACCGAGTCATGAGTAAGCATCAGTCTAATGCAAATTAAGAAATATTCTAAAAAATAACGGATTCATATTCTTTACAAGTGCCAAGGTCACATAAGACAATGAAAAGCTGAAAAACTGCTGCGGACTGGAGAAGATTAAGGAGACTCAACAACAGAAGGGAGTGTTGATTCGTGCGCTGAACTGTGGAAAAGAAAAACAGCAGACTGGAAAGACTGGTGAAATGTGAATAAAGAACATAGAGTTAGAAAACAGTACTGTGCTAATGTCAACATCTGGTTTTGGTAACTGCACTGTGGTTACACAATGCTAACACTTATGGAAGTTGGGTAAAGGCTATATGGGAACTTTCCCACTACTATTTTTGTAACTCTTCTGTAAGTTTATTTCAAAATAAAAACTTAAAACAAGGCAAACTTGCTAAATGGCAATTTTGCTTGCTAAAAATAGAAATAAATGAAATTACAAATGAATAATAATGTGCATTTTTACATCTCTGGAACTAAACTTCAAAGCCAATTAAAGAAGACACCTAACTGTCCTCATACTCTGAAGGAGCTGTGATGCTGTTCGTCACTAAACGCCTTGCAGGAGACAGTCAGCTGCGAAGCAGCATCAACAGGTGCGCTTGTCGACACCTCCCTGTCTCCTCCTAGAAACCTGCACTTTAGTTGGGGTCAGCATATGTCTGGGAGGGCAAAGAAATTTTTAAGAAATATAAGTTATATTGAATTAAACAGATGATAAAAGGTCTGTATATTAAAAAAAAGCCACATCAATTACCTGATAAAAACATACTGGACCACTATAACTTTCCACAATTTTTGTTTCTCTTAAAATGTTGATAAATGAAGTTGTCAGAGGTGATAAGATCACAGCTTTGTTTCTAAACTATTTTAACTTTCAGAATTCAGTTCATGAATGCTGCAAATGTTGGTCCAGATAAGATCACAGTTTTGTGTGCTGATGAGGCAACCATCCTGGCACGTGCCTGTATAACCTTGAGCAGGGAGGAACGCAGCCTAGAAAAAGTTTCCATGTGGTTCTGAATTACACAGGCTAATTACACTCAGCAAGGCCTCCCTTCAAAAAGAGGATAGAGTTTTTTTCTGGGAAAATAAAAAAATCAAGTATCACTCTAAAACTTCTCTCTATGATCATGTAGCTAGGAAATGAGACTGAGGGCTCTTGAGGCTTGAGATCCATCAGAAATAATTAACTAAGTGGGTTTACATAAACGTCAGATATTTTCAGTGAATTCTATTAGGTATTACTAGCAAAAGTTGTACATTACTTGTATACTCTGACTTTAAATGCTGTGAATGCCACTAAGCACTTCACAGAACATTATACACTAGAAAGGACATTTCAAGACCATATATAGTGGGCAATATACAAAGAATAGAAATAATTCAAATAATAAAAGTTTCTACTCTAAATAAAATTTCATGTAGACCTTTTCTAGCCCTAACTTTGGATATATGCTCTGATTAACATTAATACATGTATTACACATGTAATACAGATACACATATATAGTTATGAGACATTATCCTCAATAACAACTTGAAATAAATGTAAAAGTTCATCTAGTCCTTTCCCAATATTTTCTTGCTACTGAAACAGCAATAACAAAGCCTAATACCCTTATTTCAAAGAAAATCTCAATATTAATGATACTTTTGAAAGCTCTTTCATATGTATTAATTTCAACTTCATATTCAAAGGAAAGGCTGAACACTGCTAGACATTTTGCAGCTGAGAATACAGATACAGGTTGAGAGACTTGTTTAAAGTCACACATTTCAACTGCAATAGTCAGGACACTATAACCAAGTTCATTTGACTCCATCCATCCACCCAACCATCAGCTACGTTCTATACCAGGGAGTAAAAGTACCGTGAAAACATTTATCCCTCGTATGAATTTTTTAAAATTATATTATACTCTGCTATTTCCTAGTACTTGTTTTCAGATTATCTGGTGTCTTAAAACTCAGTATTCAGGCTTCCACAATAAGAATTTCATTAATGCATAGAAGCTGATCTTTTTAAAGCTCCTGAATATGCAGTTATGTAACTGGAAAACTCTTAAAGACAAACGGGCATGGATTTCAATGGGCAAGTTAACTTGTTTTTAAATCATTAGATTGGGAGTAACACCTACCAAAGAATTTTGCTTTGAGGATTTAGTGATCTAAAGAAAAATCTGGCACAGACACTACCCTTCTTTCTTTGTAACTGAAAAGGCAAAAATGTGTAAAATAATAGAGTTCTTCAGCTCTCCACACTAACCGTCTAAAACAGGACTCCATACCCTTCACAGTGTGGAGCACCACAGGAAGGAAGCAGCAGAGAGTGGCCAGAGAGACACATCCAGGCACAAATATCTCTTTAACCTGTTCCATGGTGCTCTGCAAATACAGGAAGTTTTTAGACATACTGGAGACATGTTAGCGAGAACATATTTATTCTTCAGCAGATTAAATTTTCAAATATTTAAGAATGCATAATTAGAAAGTTCTGAAAAAACCTCTATCAGTATATTACTCAATAAAAGAGAAACGATGAAGAGCTTGAAGAGTCAACTTAACTTATTACCAGTAAACAGCATGTTTACTGATAAGATGGTCCGGGGGAGCAATTATAGCACTAAAAAAAAAGGAGATGGATGGAAAAATAGTGCTTTGACATTATTCACCCATTGACTACAAAGAACATAAGACACTCCTGAACTTAGGAATTCCAACAGGAGTGAGAGCGAGAGAGAGAGAACAGAAAGGCCAATTAGCAAAAGACCAAATCTGCCATGCCATGATGGACAGACGTGGCCTCACAGAAGGCACCGGAGTGTGCAGACAGGAGTTTGAAAGAAGCAAAGACATTTAGCAGCAGTTAAGAAATATAGTAAATTAACCCATGGATGATGTCTGAGGTTAAGGAATCAAATTGTTGAACTGTTAATTACTTTCGGAAGTCTTTTGTTAAGTGGTGAAGTACTAGGAGACTGGAAAACAAGGAATCCAGTCTGAAGGTTAAAAAGAAAGAGATAAGAGGCTGAAAATTATAGAGCTGTAAGTCTAACATCTATATTAGGAAATAAATTTGAGATGATACTTATGGATGAGCTTAATGATACATTTGGAGAAGTACAATTTAATAGGAGTGAGTCAGCATGGATTTACCAAAGGCAATCATGTCAGAAAAAATTTCGTTCCTTTTTAAGTTGAAGTAATAATTGGTTTATGTAAGGGAGAACCAATGAGAAACTGTCAGGATTTTTGGAGATTTTTGGACCTTTTCATAAAATGAATTATTGTACAAAATGTCATGGCATGTGTCAGGGTACCCAACTAACAAAAGGGGATGAAAGTAAGGGGGTTAAAAATAGAGGGCCAAAGAATTCAGGAAAGACTACATTCCACAAAGCTTCATATATCAGAACGCTAACGTTTTTAATTAATGATGAAGAAAACCTTTTATATTAGGAAATTTGAATATACTAGTAAATGAGAGGGAATGGTTAAGATACAAAAGGTTACAGCTGTTTTATCTTAACTGTGATAGATTAAGCAAATGGCCTCAGAGGTGGCATATGAAATTTAATCTTCCTAAGTATAAAGCGATGCACTTGGATAGAATTAAGGAATCAGTTAAAAATAGTTTAAATGGTACTGAATTGCTTACCATTAAAAAGAAAAGGGATTTGGAATTTTGATAACAGTCAAGCTTTTACATTTTTATTCTTATAACTTGATAAGAGGAAAATGCAAGGGAATGCAGTTAAATAATACACATCACAAAGAATTAAAAGCTGACTGCCTTACTGAAGAATAAAAAATCCTAATTTGTGAAAAGGGTTTGATAGATTCATGGGCTATCATCTTGCACAGGCAATAATCTAATATATAATGTAAATGACTATATATATATAAGAACTAAAAAAAAATATCAATACAAATATGATTAAAAAATATGACAGCAGAAAAACTAAGGAACCCAGTGGTGCTATGTGCTCAGTCGCTAACCGGCTGTGTGACCCCACAGACTGTGGTCCTCCAGGCTCCTCTGTCCATGAATTTTCCAGGCAAGAACACTAGAGTGGGTTGCCATTTCCTACTTCAGGGGATTTCCCAAACCCAGGGGCTGAATCCACGCTTCTTGGGTCTCTTGCATTGGCAGACAGATTCTTCACCAACTGTGCCACCTGGGCTAAGGAAATTAGGAAAAGTACCACGCAATCACTTAATACTTAATGTCCCCTGAAAAGAGATCACCATCTGACTCTTACCTTTGAAAAAGGCATAAACATTTACTAAATTTAAAGTTCAGGCTTCTCAGGGGAGAATATGGAACAACCAAGCCAAACTCCTAGTCTCCACTCAGTGCCTGACCCGGCCACAGCCGGGCCCCCAGGGGGCATCTGTGTGCGCGCGCACACACACACACACACACACACACAGTGAGCACAGTTCCAATCTGAGGCGTCATGTGGAGGCTGTCCCTTGGAATTTGTGAGAAAAAGATCTTCTTCGTCAGTATGATCAGCGGAGCTCTGGCATACCTCCTTTGCCCTCTCCTTCACCTCCTCTTCTCTGTCTTCCCTCCTTTCGGGTTATTTTAAAGTATTCTAAGATATAACCACCCAAGTCTAACTGAAGGTCACCTGAACTGCACACATACAGTGTGTTTAATTCCTTCTCAAGGTGCAGTGAGTGAACACCAAGCTTATTCATGGATAAGAGAGATGGGAGAAATACAATAGCTAAAACCGTAAAGCTCAAATAAAGGTCATTTTTGAGATGAAGCACATTTCACTTAATAAAAAAACTGTAATGTAAAATGACAGAAAAATTCTGGCCACTCGCAATTTGACGTCAATGTTGGAGGATTAATGTGATTGTAAAAATCTCATCATAGTAGATCTACAATGGACCTAAATGAACCTCCTTAGAAATTTAGGGTTAAGGGAAACCTGTTTTTTAAAAAGTACACAACTCATAGAAGAGCTTGAAGAACTTTCTCCAGCTGAAAACAACCTCATCCCAATGTTAGAAATAAGAAACAGAACCACACCACTGCTTCTCATCCCAAGGAAAACAGACTCTGGTTTCTAACACCACAGAATACTCTTTGTTGTTTTAATATTTAATGAAAAATGAAATCATACAGAATATGCTCCTTTTTGTTTGGCTAACTTCATCCAAAGATACGACTGTGAGATTTATTCATGCTGTGAATGTAATTCAATCATTCTCATTGCTGTAAAGTACTCCGTTGGGTAAACTCGCAAACCTTTCTACACTCTACCTGGTGGACGTTTCAGTAGTTTGGGGTTTTGACTATGATGAGTACATTGATAAATATATTAAGTATAAATAATAAAGTAAAAGAATATTTCAAGTTAAAGATTAAAGTCGTGACAGCAGAAACAAAATGCAGCTACATGCTGTTTATAAGGAAGCTGGTATAGTTAATATGAAATACAGAATGATGGCAAGAAGTGTTACTACAGATAAAAAGGAACATTCACAGTGACAACAGTGATAGAGAACTACGTATTTTTTCTTTATCACGGGTGGGTATGTGTAGAAAACAAACTTAAAGTTCCAAGTGCCCAGTGATTTATCTTTAAAGTATGTAAAATCAAAATTAACAGAAAAACAGACACCCCACAATCATGGTGGGCAGCTTTTACCTCTCTTAACACAGTTGATTGGGTTAGCATTGAAAAAATCAGTAAGAAAGAGACAACCTGAGCAATACAGTTAACAAATGAGGTAAGTGATATACAAGAAACACAATACAGCACCGAACAACACAAAACTTCCTAGTATCTCAAACATTTACCAAAACCTACCAAATCCTAGGCATAAAGAAAGTATAAACAAATTTCAAAGGATTAAAATAATTCAGACTCTGTGCTGTGAGCACAGCAGATATAAGCTAGAAATCAGTTTTATTACTATTTCAATAGTTAACAAAAAGATAATTAGAAGATCCCTAAATGCCTTGGATTTCTAAACAATCCACTTTTATTCAAAAAATAAATAGCCACTTGTATCTTGTTAGTCAAAAAAGCTATAGCTGAAATTAAAGCTCACATACAGCCTTTAGTTCTTGGGAGTATGAAATGGTAAATTATATCAAAATCATTCTCCTAATTCCCCCCAAAAATTGAGAAAAAAGACAATTAATCATCAACAGAAGCAAACAGAGAAGAAGAAAGCTGGGCAAACATGGATGCCAAACATTATCATGTCCAACAGTTTACACACTGTACCACCTCTGTTAGATCTTATAAGAATGTGCTGCAGGCATTGTCATCCCCAGCTTACAGACTGAGACCCATACAGTTACAACAGGGTTTCCCAAGTCATTCAACAGGGGAATGAGGGCTGAAGCTCAACCTATCCTGCCCTGAGGGCCACGCGCACAGACACACGGGACACTGCAAGGCAGCTGGACGCCGCCCCGGAGGCCCCGCCAGCGGACGCACAACTGCAGGAAACACTCTACAGAACTGTTTGTTAAAAACAAACAAACAAACAAAACCCAAGAGCTCATTTAACATACACACTTCCAAATAGCATCTCAACAAAAATTTAAAATACCCCAATGACATTATATACAATATTTTCTGTTGCCGGTGTTTAATGTTTTCCTTCTCACGGGGCCACGAGATGTTTGAGCCACATGGGAGAGCCAAGGCAGATCGCAAGTGCATTTGTTTACATGTTTTGAGTGGTTAAAAAGAACTGCTTCATATGCGTCACTGAACTTTGGATCACATAATTCTCAACAGATCAGTAGTCCTGACAGCAGAGAAGGCAGCTGCCAGTCGCCATCAGGTCAGGGCCATAAACCACTCTGAGGAGTCCAGGCCACCTCTGGACCTTCCCGGGAACCATCCATCATAGATTTACCCCAAGTGCTGCCTAATCCTTCACCAGACAGCCTGGGAGGAGAGGAGCCCCAGCTGCTTCAGTATCTCCCCTTCACATCGAGGAAGGCGCCTCCCACATACTCAGGAAGGGCTTACAGATGACTTAGAACTACAAGGTTAACAAGTCAGTCTAAAAACTCTGCCCTTTAAAAGTTTTCTCTGAACTGAGCTAAGTTTATCAAAGCAAATATATTACTGAAGAGGGATACTGCCCTGCACAGGGTGGAATAAACAACCCAAGGATTCATTTGTAAAAATACTGAGGAACGTTATTATTAATTATGGAGAGAAAGGTTCTAACAGAGACACAGAAACACAAACAGAAACCTAGGATTCTATGCATAAGAGCATACACACATAAACAAACCAACTAGAATAAGTTTTCTAAGTAAATTTTTATACAAATGATATCTCAAAAGGAATACTGCATGACTAGGGCAGCAGTGGCATAAGCAAAAGCAACGTGTTTCTTTGGTTTGCAATTAGCTCCCTCCCCCTTTCTTTGCTGTTTACTTCATCTAACAAGTTAGAGATACCTTATTTTAGGAAAATGACCTAGTTTCAATGCCTAATTGGTACAATGGAAGAAAGAGACAGAATACATCAATACTGCATCTTGAGAAGCAGGCACTGGAAACTACCTTGAAAATGCTACACTGCTGACAACCCACCATCAATTCAGATGGTGTCACCTGGCCATTTCTTGAAGTCCCAGCTTTTAGGCAACGTTTTCTGACATCTGCATTTTCATGCATCCGTAACAGTAAAGAACCCACAGGTACTGATGGCCAGAAGATATTTCAATTTGACTTTATCTGTTTTTGTGAACTAAAACTGATAATCTGTCTAGTTCAAAAGCTTTTCAGTAACAACCTCACCAAAAAGAAAAGAGTATTGACCCCGTTTTTCTTTTTCAAACACAGACCTGGGTACAGCAGAGATGACTAAATAGGACACTTCACTGTGACTTAAAAGAGTCGATCATACGAGCATAGAGAAATCTGAAAGAACGTATCAGCGGAAAACAAATAACAACGTTATATGCAATGTCAAATGTATCAGGACTGTTATTCTAACCCATGGAGCTCTCTCTCCTTCACGCAGACGTTCTGTGAGCACACGTCACTGACACATTTTGCAAGGGCAGCGCTGCCCTCGGTGGGATTCCCACGACTTTCAGGCACTAGTGTCGCAGGGCCAGCAGCAGCAGCAGCACCCACAATCCTTTGCACTGTGCCTGCTAAGAGCTTCATAGCCAATTATCTTTTTAAATTCTCACAATGGCCCTTTACACAGATACCACCACGTCGATTTACGTCCAATAAACCTGCAGTGACGTGGTAAGCCTGCCTGTAACCCACCCAGCCAGGAAGGGGAGGAGAGTTTAAGTACAGCTCCAACAGCTCCAAAGTACCTGCTGGAAACATCCCCTGATCACCTTGCATTATTTAAATCCAGTCCTGTCTGGGCTCTGGTTAGGAACTTCCTCTAGACGTCCTGTAGGGGATGCATCCTTAACAGGCCCCACCCTCGCCACCCGTCCCCTGGCTGCCCACACAGAACTCACACCCAGGCCCTCTGGTTCTCTGAATGCCAGGCTGGGCTGCAGGCATGCCTGTGCCTAACCTGCATTGGGGCTGCGTTGCTGCTCCTCCCGCAGCACCTGATGGCCACTCCAATGAGGCAGGGGCGATCTCAGCCGCCCCTGCCATCACCGCTGCCCGCACCCTGCGCGACAGTCCTTGCTGATGCCTGGGATGCAGGGCGCCCTGTTGCCCCTCCCGGGTTCTCCTGTTTTCCTCACTCACACGCTTCCCCTTCCAGTACTTACTGGAAAACCATGGGGCAAGGAACTGGGCATAACAATTCAAATCACAAACATTTGTTGAAAATGTTAAAAACCTTATCATCAGGCAAAATATGAAGCTCAGACACCCACAACAGTCCAACTGCGTTTGGAATATTTGCTCTTAACAACTGTGGGGAGATTATTTCACCATATTTGCTCCTGATCGAATAGAATGGAAAAGACCTGCTTTCACAGTCAAGGGGACAAGAGCAAGTGTACTTTTTTATCAGTCTTGAAGCGGATACTGTCACACATGCTGCCATGTTTAGATAACTGCTAATGCACAAACAGCCTGACAGCCCCTGCGACGAGCGAAGCGTTTCACACAGCAGCTTTCGTTTCCTACCTGCGTGCAGGTAGGCCAGGTCCGGGTTCTCGATGTCCGGATGCTGTTCTTTCAGGTGGTTCCGGAACTCCACGGGGATGTTGGTGCCATAGTCACACTTGGGGCAGTTGTACATCTTGACGCCTTCGTGTTTGCCCGTGTGGAGGATGTGTTTGCGGATGTTTTCAGCGCAGTTTGACCTATGAAGTAAGAAAGCAGAGTAAGTGGAAGTAAGGTCACATCACTAACGTCGGACCACAAACCAGGATGTCAGCGACCCTCACACAGGCCTCGGGAGTGTCAGGTACTGTGCTAAGTGGCTAATCCAGGAGGCGGGAACACTCGTCTCCTGGGTGCTAATCTCCAGGCTGCTCTTTTATCTGAGCCATTCATTTCTATGCAGAACCGGAAACACAAAGCCCCAAGTTCTACGATTTTAATACAAATTATTCAGGTACCACTTGAGGGCAGTGAAGGACCTTCCTTAATCCCAAGAACACACCTTTCACCATGAGGAGCCGTGCAAAGGGAAGGCCTGCCACTCCCGCTGAACTGGAGCACCAAGGAAACAAAGGCGCCTGGGCTTCTAGTTCTGTCACGAGAGCAGCTCCTAAGTCAAGCTCTCAAACCGTCTGAAGACAGAAACGTAGCTGCAAGCAGCCCCTCACCTCACATCTGGGCAACGTGCAAAGTTGCCCAACAGCTCCAAAGTACCTGCTGGAAACATCCCCTGATCACCTCGCATTATTTAAAGCCAGTCAGGTTTCTACACGGGTGCAGGTTTCCAAGAGGGATGGGCTGAATAAAGAGTGGAGGACCCGAGTCCTTTACACGAAATTGTCGCTGACAGTGGGCTCCTCTCCCACTGCTTTCCTGTGGATGCCGAAGTGCCAGGCCTGAGATGACCAGAACCTCTGGCACAGGCGGCGGCTGCTGAGGCAGAGTGTTTGTTCCGTCTGCTCCTGTCCCTCCCAGCACGGGTCAGCGACTGAGCCCAGACCCGTCCACACACACACCGCTGCCTCCCCTCTGTCTCTGTTGTTGTTAGAACATTACCAGAAAGTGCCCGACACAGATTCAAGCAGGTTGTGTGTGTGTGTGTGTGTGTGTGTGTGTGCCCGACACAGATTCAAGCAGGTGTGTGTGTGTGTGTGCCCGACACAGATTCAAGCAGGTGTGTGTGTGTGTGTGTGTGTGTGTGTGCCCGACACAGATTCAAGCAGGTGTGTGTGTGTGTGTGTGTGTGTGTGTGTGTGCCCGACACAGATTCAAGCAGGTGTGTGTGTGTGTGTGTGCCCGACACAGATTCAAGCAGGTGTGTGTGTGTGACGGCTTCAGCTTTCCGACAGAGCGAAATGAAATTCCAAAGAAAGCACTGCGTTTATCAGTCTTTCCTGCCAGTACTGCTGAAGGACAAAATCCTGTAGGCTGATTTGAAGAAAATAAACTTAGGACACTGTAGGGAGTTAGCAAACACATCTTACAACACACAGATGACGGAAGGCTGCACACGGAGGCTGTCTGTGGCTCGCACGGCCCCGCACTGCTAAACGGAATCATGCGTGTGTGTAACACATAACTGCACCCGGGGACGCACCTGGGGGAGCTGGGGAAGAATACATATGTGGTTACCATCCCCAGCTTTACAGGAGCTCTGCACCAAGATGGTAACACAGAAGGCCATCTGAAGGCAGGTGAAAGAAACGCTCACCCTGTGATGATGGAAAGGAAGAGGCCAGGTGTGGATTCCCCAGCTGGGGGGTGAGCCGTGCCGAATCCCTGCCTGAGTCTGCAGATCACCTCCCATGTGCTTTCCATGGCAGCACAGACAGTCCTAAATTCACAATGTTTGCTGACATTGGGGAGTGAGCACAAGTCTGCTACTGTACTTAATTAGGACTGCTGATTCTCTGGTGCCACCTACATTCTCCCTTTATGGAGAAGCAAGGCATTAAGAGCCATCAAGGACAATCGCTGGTCAGGGAATGAAAATTACCAAAATACACACATTTCAGGGTACAGTGCCCACTTAAATGGGGGACAGTATAAGCAATGATACTTAATCTTTGATGAAGGAAGGAAGAGATGACTTTGAAAGGAGAGTATTTTGTTTTTGAGACGTGTATCTTGGATACAAATAAACCAGTATCTCTTAGAACATCAACCGCATGTGGAATCTAGCAATCAGGGGACTATTAATGAAGCAAGTAAAAGTGGAGAGGGAGGGCTAAAAAGGAGAGAAGCTTCTTTCATCTAAAAATATATAATATATAATAAAACAAAGGAGATGTGGTGTGGGACTTGGTGTTTTAGGTTCAGGATCATTTTATACATATATTTTATACCTATTTACTTTTATTTGTGATATACATACTATTCGTATACTTGATTTTATGTAAATAATAAATGTGTGTGTATATAATCTATATTATACACACATCTAAGAAACATAAAATATATGCAAATGAGAAGAAAATACAGTCAATGTCTATCTGCAATTGAAAAAGGTATATTTCATGGATAATGGCATATTTGTGTGCTATCATCTGTTCTGATGTCATACAACACAAATTTTTTTTTAAAATATTGAGATAAAAAGGAACAACTCTGAAATCAAACTATTGCAGTCCAAGCCTAAAAAGCAGAAGCTCTAACATATTGTATTAACATCATTTACAGCAGCTACAGAGTCCAGCAGACTGTAGTCCCACACTGGAGACTACCCTGAGACAGACAGCTGACTGTGTAGCAATGGTGCAACATTCAGTTGACAATCAGTAGGCTAGATAACATCAGCCAAGCAGTTCTGAATGATACTCAGCCCCCCAAATGAGGTTTTTTCCCCAAATACTAAGAGAACTTCCAACTAGTAATAAGAATGGTAAATTGAAGAGGGACTAATGAAGAACAGGTCAGGCAGGGGAAGTAACGATGGTCTGAAACATTATATCAAACAAGGTCCAACCTTGGTTTGCCAGGAAATAATAGCAGTGATGTGAAGAGGGCATTCAATTATTAGGAATCAGCGACTGAATGTATTTTTAGTTTGACACTGATTCTTAAGGTAAAGAGTATATTTTTGCCTCATGTTCCTAGACTGCAAGATTTAATATTATTAAGATGGCAATACTCCTCAAATTGATGTATAGATTCAGTACAATCCTATCAAAATCTCAGCTGGATTTCTTACCAAAGTTGAAATACTGATCCTAAAGTTCATATGGAAATGCACAGAACCTAAAAGACTTGATACAATTTCACAAAGAACTATGTTGGAGGACTCATGCTTTCTGATTACAGAACTTTCTATGAAGCAGTAGTAATCAGAACAGTGAGGTGCAAGAGAAAGAACAGATGGAGCAGTGCTCAGCGGGAGGTGTGTGTGGGGGGGGCATGGTTCCATGGGAGGTGAGATGGCTCAGTGCGATGCTGGAGGCTCCTCATGGGGAACAGGTGCTCAGGCCGGACTTACTGGGCCCACGAGTGCAAGCACTGAGTTTATGAGGAAGGCAGTGTAAAGTCTGAGGACATTTCAAATGAATTTTGAAATACAATATGTTGAAAGTCTCGAGGCAGCTCTCTCTCTATATATAAGTATGGCCTTGGCTGGGCAATTAGTAAAAGGACCAGAGATGGGAGCTGATTGATTTTTGGGGCTTCTTAAAATATGTGATAAGGGAAATATCTTATTCAGTTCAGAGGCACTGCATTTTAAAATAATAAATCAATAAAATAACAAATGACAAAGTCTTCCAGAATACCACAAAATTATGTTACTGCTACTTATTAACTTGCTGCTTATTAACACAAAATAATAAGTTAAGTTTATGTTATTTAACTTAATGAGAAGGAAGCTTAGAAAACAATTCTACTAAATATTTTTTTCTCTTTTGTTTATGATACTATCTTTAGGATTTTCTATGTACAGATTCATGTCATCTGCAAATAGTGAGAGCTTTACTTCTGCAATCTGGATTCATTTCTTTTTCTTCTCTGACTGCTGTAGCTAGGACTTCCAGAACTATGTTGAATAACAGTGGTGAAAGTGGACACCCTTGTTTTGTTCCTGATCTTAGGGGGAACACTTTCAGTTTTTCACCATTGAGAATAATGTTTGCTGTAGGCTTCTTATTATATATGGCCTTTACTATGTTGAGGTAGGTTTGTTCTATGCCCATGTTTTGAAGATTTTTAATCATAAATGGGTACTGAATTTTGTCAAAGGCTTTTTCTGCATTTATTGAGATTATCATATGGTTTTTTCCTTTCAACTTACTAAAATGGTGTGCCACATTGATTGATTTGTGTATATTGAAGAGTCCTTGCATCCCTGAAACACAGCCAACTTGATCATGGTGTATGAGCTTTTTGCTGTGTTGCTGAATTCTGTTTGCTAAAATTCTGTTGAGGATTTTTCCATCTACATCCATCAGTGATACTGGCCTGTAGTTTTCTTTTTTCTGTGTTGTCTTTGTCTGGTTTGGTATCAGGGTGACAGCGGCCTTGTAGAATGAGTTCGGAAGTGTTCCTCTGAAATTTTTTGAAAGAGTTGTAGAAGGATAGGATTTAGCTCTTCTCTAAATGTTTGACAGAATTCTCCTGTGAAGTCATCTGGTCCTGGGCTTTTGTTGTTTGGGAGAATTTAGATCACAGCTTCAATTTCAGTGCTTGTAATTGGGTTGTTCATAATTTCTATTTCTTCCTGTTCAGTCTTGGAAGTTCTTAAGAATCTGTCCATTTCTTCCAGGTTATCCATTTTATTGCCATATAATTGTTCATAAAAGTCGCTTATATTCCTTTGTATTTCTGCATTGTCTGTTGTAACCTCTCCTTTTTCATTTCTAATTTTGTTGATTTGATTCTTCTGTTTTTCTTGATGGGTCTGGCTAAAGGTTTGTCAATTTTGTTTATCTTCAAGAACCAGTTTTTAGTTGTATTAATCTTTACTACTGTTTCTTTCATTTCTTTTTTCATTTATTTCTGCTCAGATCTTTATGATTTCTTCCCTTCTACTAATTTTGGGGGCTTTTTGTTCTTCTTTTTCCAGTTGTTTTAGTGTAAAGTTAGGTTGTCTATTTGATGTTTCTCTTGTTTCTCGAGGTAGGATAGTACTGCTATAAACTTCCCTCTTAGAACTGCTTTAGCTGCATCCCAGAGGTATTGAGTTGTCGTGTCTTCATTGTCATTTGTTTTTAGAAATTTTTTGATTTCCCTTTTGATTTCCTCAGTAACCTGCTGGTTATTTAGAAACGTATTGTTTGATCTCCATGTGTTTGTGTTTCTTAGAGTTTTTTTCTTGTAATTGATGTCTAGTCTCATAGTGTTGTGGTCAGAGAAGATGCTTGATATAATTTCAATTTTTTTTAATTTACTGAGTTTTGATTTGTGACCCAAGATGTGTCTATCCTAGAGAATGTTCCACGTGCACTTGAGAAAAAGGTGTATTCTTCTGCATTTGGAAGCAAGGTCCTGAAGATAACAATGAGATCCATCTCATCTAATGTATCATTTAAGACTTGTGTTTCCTTATTAATTTTCTGTTTTGATGATCTGTCCATTGGTGTGAGTGGGGTGTTAAAGTCTCCTACTATTATTGTATTACTGTCAATTTCTCCTTTTATGTCTCTTATTGTTTGTCTTATGTATTGAGGTGCTCCTATGTTAGGGGCATAGATATTCACAATTGTTATGTCTTCCTCTTGGATTGATCCCTTGATCATTATGTAGTGTCCTTCTTTATCTCTTGTAATCTTCTTTATTATAAGGTCTATTTTGTCTGATACGAACATCGCTACTCCAGCTTTCTTTTGCTTCCATTTGCATGCAATATATTTTTCCATCCTCTCACTTTCAGTCTATATGTGTGTTTAAATCTGAAGTGGGTTTCTTGTAAACAGCATATATATGGGTCTTGTTTTTGTAACCATTCAGCCAGTCTGTGTCTTTAGATTGGAACATTTAATCCATTTACATTTCAAGTAATTATTGATATATATCTTCTTATTGCCATTTTTTAAATTGTTTGGGGTTGATTTTGTAGGTCTTTTTTTCTCCTGTATTTCTTGACTATAATAAGTCCCTTTAACATTTGCTGGAAAGCTGGTTTGGTGGTACTGAATTCTCTTAACTTTTGCTTGTCTGAAAAGCTTTTGATTTCTCCATCAATTTTGAATGAGATCCTAGCCAGGTACAGTAATCTTGGTTGTAGATTTTTTCCCTTTCAGTACTTAAATATATCCTGCCATTCCCTTCTGGCCTGCAGAGTTTCTGCTGAAAAATCAGCTGTTAAATGTATGGGGTTTCCCTTGCATGTTACTTGTTGCTTTTCCCTCACTTCTTTTAATATTCTTTGTGTTTAGTCTTTGTTAGTTTGATTAGTATGTGTCTTGGTGTGTTTTTCCTTGGGTTTATCCTGTATGGGACTCTTTGTGCCTCTTGGAATTAATTGACCATTTTCTTTTCCACATTGGGGAAATTTTCAACTAGTCTCTTCAAAAATTTTCTCATACCCTTTCTTTTTCTCTTCTTCTTCTGGGACCCCCATAATTGGAATGTTGGTGTGATTGATATTGCCCCAGAGGTCTTTGAGACTATCCTCATATCCTCAGTTCTTTTCATTCTTTTTACTTGATTCTGTTCTTCAGAAGTTATTTCCACCATTTTATCTTCCAGCTCACTAATTCATTCTTTTTCTTCAGATATTTTGCTGTTGATTCCTTCTAGAGTATTTTTAATTTCAGTAATTGTGCTGTTTGTATGTTTTTTCTTTAATTCTTCTAGGTCTTTGTTAATTGATTCTTGCATTTTCTCCATTTTGTTTTTAAGGGTTTTGATCATCTTTACTATCATTATTCTGAATTCTTTTTCAGGTAGTTTGCCTATTTCCTCTTCATTTATTTGGACATCTGTGTTTCTAGTTTGTTCCTACATTTGCGTAGCGTATCTCTGCCTTTTCATTATTATTATTTTTTTAACTTATTGTGTTTGAGGTCTCATTTTCCCAGGCTTCAGGGTTGAATTCTTTCTTCCTTTTGATTTCTGCCCTCCAGTGGTTTGTGTAAGCTTTGGATAGGGTGAGATTTGTGCTGAGTTTTTTTGTTTGTTTGTTCATTTTTCCTCTGATGGGCAAGGCTGAGTGAGGTGGTAATCCTGTCTGCTGATGACTGGGTTTGTATTTTTGTTTTGTTTGTTGTTTAGAGGCATCCTGCACAGGGTGCTACTGGTAGTTGGGTGATGCCAGGTCTTGTATTCAAGTGGTTTCCTTTATGTGAGTTCTTACTATTTGATACTCCTTAGGGTTAGTTCTCTGGTAATCTAGGGTCTTAGAGTCAGTAATCCCACTCCAAAGGCTCAGGGCTTGATCTTTCAGGAGAAGTTCTGCAGTTAATAGTCACTCAGGAAACTTCTTTAATAAAAGGGATCAAGTCATTCAGCAGGGGAAACTGATGCTGAAAGCTGACACCTGTCCACATGTTGTCATCAGCAGAATCTGGTTTAGAGGCCCCAACTCCTGAGCAGGAAACTTCCCATCCAAGAGAGCAGAGGAGAGCATGGTTCATCCCAGAAGAGCTCCTATTTTTTCTCTTTTGATACATGTGATTTCAGTTATTAAAAAATTACTGTACCACTGAGGTTGTTGAACAAACCTACCTTCACATATTTCAAACATCAAACAGTCTAATAATGAAAGACAGAGACAGTGAAGTCTCTTCCTACCACAGCCTGGATCACCACCCTCTTACCTTGGACCACGGACACAGAATCACTAACTGCCCATCAATCTTTTGGGAGAACTAACAATTTTTTTTCAATGCATAAACACACTATATCTGTTTCTCTCCCCTCTTCTTGTATGTAAATCTGTTGGCATAACACGTGTTGGCATCTTACTTTTTCCACCTAACAGCAGGGCATGGGGACCTCTCCACATGACTACATAAGAGCACAGCATCCTTCCTGACATCTCCCTCCCCCCACCACCCTACCACTCCCACCCTAGGCTTCGCCTCCTTTCCTTCGTTAATAGCTCCACAGAATTTCCTAGTAAGGACAGAGAATACTGCATTGAACTGATCCTTTACTGATGAGCATCTAGGTCATTTCTGATCATTCACTAATATAAACAAGTTTGTGATGAATAGTCTAGTGTAAACAAGCTTGTGATGAATTCTCTTGTGAAACTTTCCCTTTCTCAGGATGCCAAGAGAATGTCACAATGCCAAGTGGAATTGCTTCAAATATCAATGGGCATATGCTTTTGTAGTATTGATCAATGCTGCCAAATGGCCCTCCAGAGGAGGTGAGGCAATTCACACTTCCACCAACAATGTTTTAGAGAGCCTGTTTCTACACAGTCGTGCCAATGTAGTGTGTTGTGTTACCAAACTTCCAAGTTTTTGCCAATGTGGTGGGTGAAAAATGACAGCTAGAGGCGGGGTTCAATTTCCAACTTTTAACAGTTTTAATCTGCATTCCTCTTGTAATGAATAAAGTTGCTTCAAATATTGAAATTCCATGTGTATTCTGCTTCCTCTGTACCATTTTTCCTTATTTTTATGAGTTGTTTTCCTAAGGGTTGTTAGTCATTCTCTTATATATAAGGGAGGTAAACTCATTTGTCTATGACAGAAGTAGCAAATATCTCTTCCTTACTTTCAGTTAGACTTTGTTTATAGTATCTTCGGTAAAGCAGAAATGTTTTATTTTGTTCATCTTTTGTCCTGTGGCCTCCTTACTTAGAGGTCATAAAGGGATTGTCCCAAATTGGCTCTAGTACTTGAATAGTTGCATTGTTCTACTAAGTATTAGAGTCCTTTCAAAATTCCCCTAGAGCATGGTGTAAGTTGTGGCTCCACACTGCTCGCCAGATCTCTCACTGACTTGAAGTGCTATCTCCATGAATATCTGATTTATTTGAAGCTAAGTCTGGATTTTCTGTCCCAGTCTGCTGGTCTGTCTTGCACGTGCTCATCCATTGACATGACCCAGGCTGCACAGGACTCATGTCTGATAGAGTCCATCCACCTGTGTTGCTCTTTCTCCTCCCAGGTCACCACTTCTCCCCCAAGCCATCAGGTGAGCCGGCATGGTGGATATGGAGAGTTAACTGTGGAAGCAGAGAGACCTGAGCTGATAATAAAGTAATATCACTAAGACACAATCAGGTAATTTCTGTGTATTTAACTAAGGTGTACTGGTAACATTATCTTAATATAGAAATGCAGAGAGAGCAGGTACAGATGTCACACACTAATGTAAACATGCATCCCAAAATTCCTTCCCCAAGAGAAGCCATGTGTCTGCCTTACCACTCCCAAACTTCTATGTATGAAATTCACCACTATCTTGGTCTCCTGTTAACAACTTGGCAAGTTATGTACATAACCTGACATTTAAAAATTCTGAAAGTTCTGCTTAAAGAAATACAGAATTTTTTTTTAAATACTTTGCCTCCCACACTTTCAGACCATGGGGTATTTTGTTGTTTTATGCTAATAATATACATGTCTCATAAGGTCATCATGAATTAAGGTAAATGACATTAAACAAGTTTAGAAAATACAGGAGGTGCTCAATTCACTGTTTATCACCACAACTAGTCTTTCTGTTGAAAGCAATAGAGTTCAACTCTCTGGATCATCATCAGCAATTTACTTACTATTACGAAAGGCAATTTCAATTTATTTAAAAAATAAACCCCGCAGTTATATAGGGTTGTATGCCTATATGTTTAGAAATGCACTTCCTCTTCCCTCTGTAGTTAAGTTTCTTTTGGAACAAGTGTATTATAAATGCATAATTATCTAAAGTTCAGTTGAAGGAGGTTTCCACTGTATCATTAAAACAGTAATCCACAATGAATAAAGAATAATCCATGAAAGGCTTTATGTAAACAAAATTTAAGAAGTTTCTACATTTTTTAAACCAGCAGTATGTAACTCATAAATTCACCAGGTCTAAGAAACACTGTGGACTCTCTGAGGAAGAAGAAAACAACGCTGTGAGTCCCTGCAGGCGGAGGGCAAGCCCAAGGCAGCTGCTCAGGCTTCCTGCATGATTGACCTAACATGGCCCAAGACACACAGCCCTCTGCCATGTAGGTCCCACTGAAGGACCCAGGAGGAAAGAGCCTGAGAATTTTAGATTACTAAACAGTTGTGCTGGTTAGATTGCTAGAGATACAAGAATAAAAAATTATATCCCTATGGCCAAAATGGGGTATTTTATCAACGATTTTCAGCAAACAGGTGAATGTCACTGGGAGTGTTGAACCTGATACATCACCAGGACAGAGAATACAAAGACCCATGTATACGAGGGATAAAGATGTCATTTCAGATCAATGAGGAAATGGTGGGTCACACAACAAATGGTGTTCAGTCAACTGCCTATCACATGAGGAAAGATAACATACAGATTCTCGTGGTCTTACACCATGCAAAAACAAATGTTATTTGGATTTTAAGGTTAACACAAGGACACTAAATTATTAAAGTGCTAGAAGAAAATATGAGAAAATATTTTTATACTCTTGATTGGAAAAAGCTTTGCTGGATAAAATTCAAACACAAATGCCATAAACTGAACAACAACAACAGCCTTTAAGAAACAGAACTACCCCAACATTCCACTTAGTCCAGCATGATGCCTATAGGGCTGCAGTGAAAAGACTTTGGTGGTCAATGTTTCATACATTTCAGTTACACAAATTACATATTTTTTTAAACAGCAGTAACTCTGTGAGTGTTCAGTATGCTACTCATTATGCATCTGAAGAGGGTGGTAAAACAGAGAATGTTTCTCAAACTAACTTCATGACAAAAACATTTTCCAAGGCTGAGCCAATGACATCTGCTGCTTGAAGGCCATGACTGGTGAAAACTGGCCCTGAGGTCAGCCATACTTGTTGCTTCTTCTCCTCTCACTTGTCATCTGTGGTTCCAGTGACACTGGTGGAAATCCTGCTCATTGTTACCTTGCCACTCTTTTTATACTGGACCTTTGAAATAAATAGAGCCCTGCCCCACTCTATTTCTACAAACTTATGTCCTTTCAGGGGGATTCCCTGATGGCTCAAGCAGTAAAGAATCCACCTGCCAATGAGGGAGACACGGGTTTGATCTCTGGATGAAGAAGACCCCCTGAAGAAGGTAATGACAACCCACTCCAGTATTCTTGCCTGAGAAATCCCATGGACAGAGGAGGAGCCTGGCACCCTACAGTCCACGGAGTCACAAAGAGTTGGACATGACTGAACACTGGATGGATGAATGGATGGGTGGATGTCCTTAGAGAATGAGTATTATTCTCCTCTTTTCTGTTAACTAGCCAAGCTTAGCAAATGAAATGCTTGGAAACCAGGAAAGGCATGTAAATGAGAAGCCTTCAACAGAAAAGGATCTTTAACAAAGAATAGGAATACAGCCTGACTTCCTGCTAAGTCCAAGCAGTCACTGGAATCATACTTGGAGGAGCAACAGAGGAGGCAGAGACACTGAGCAGGTGGAGAGGCTGAAGGGGAGAGAGGCTGAGGGGCGCACAGACACTCAGCAGGCTGGAACCACAGGAAGGACTGCCCTTACAGAACTTTTGCCTGAAATAGTCACACACAAACAATGTTACTTTATAATTCAAGATATAAATATCAGTATACGTAGTAGTTTACTGTAGCTTTTCTAGTTGAAAGCTTTTCAAACTTAAGGTGATAGAATGGAAATTTTTACAGAACCAAAAATACATTTCACAATCTTTCTGAGAGCCTAGGCCAGAACGTGATTTTACCTGGGACAATTTTATAATGTCAAAGAGACCAAAAAAAAAGAAAAAAATACAAAGGCTGGATGTACAATACCCACAGCTTCTGCATGCATGCCTGAGAGCACAGCTCATCCAGGAGGTTTGCAGACATGACCACGTAACTCACGACATGCCCATAAATTGGTCCATTAGGGGCAGGGGTGGGGCTGCCATAAAATTTTAAATTTCTTAAGTGGCTGAAAGGAGACTACATCTCTCACACCTGCTACACCAAGGAGCTGGTCAGTAAGCTACCCATCATAAAGTCAGACAGAGGAGGTGCGACAAACAGTTATTTTCTGGCCAGAGGGAATAGTGAGCTTCCCTGTCTTTGCAAAGCTCTTGAAAGGCTCTTCCCAGACTCTCTTTTCCTTACGAAACTCTCTGAGTTAAGTGTATATTTACAGAAGATTTAAAACACAGATTTTATTCACGTAGTTCAATTGAGTCCTACTGAGCAGCATTTCAACCTTCCATAATCCTAGAGCTTCATGATCACTTTGAAGAAAAACTTAAAAGAATCACTGATGACGAGGGGGCAACTGAGTTTATTTAATAACCTATGTCCATTTTTACAAAACTGCTCCACGTAATGCATTTAAAAATCATAACCGGTTCATTTCAGTCACCGCACACAATGCCTCCCTTTGTCCCTTGTAAGTCTCTCAAATGTCTTATTTTAAAGGAATATATAGCGCTCCCGGAAGACATTTCCGCATTCCTATTCCCTTCGGCTCCTGCGAGCCCTTGTTCTGTGTGATAAGGCAATCTCCTCCGGGATCGGCGCCGTGTAGTTTCGCACCACGAGTGACAAGGACTCGACTTGAATAACTGCTGTGCGCAGGTTGTAATTATGTCAGCTGGAGTGTTGAACAAGGGGACTGATTAATGGGAGCCCGGGCCCAGGCGCAGTCCCTATCAAAACCTCCGCGCAGGCCAGCAGTGGGGACGGGTTAAAGCAGAAAGACAAAACATGCTGCATCGTCCATGATAGATGAATTGCTCCAACAGTCTTCAGGCAGATGTTCCGGGACAGTATAATATACAATTACTCTGCCTTATCACTTTCCCAGGGACAATAAAGCTTCCTCCTTCTATAGCTCATGTGAGTGAAGGCAAAATTCGTTTCACTTTTACAGCACTGACTCACTTATCATGGTGCCTTGATTGTGCTTTTACAGCTAAAGCAAACATATATTCCACTTTTAAACCAAAAAAAAAAAAAAAAGCTGTAAGAATAAAGCTGGAGCCTTGTTTTGAATCTCTTTTACATCAGAACACACCATGCTTTGGAAGGCTGTTGTGTTAAAATGGATGCAGGGCAGGTAGAATATGTCTGTGTGGGTACATAGTTGAAAACAAAGCGCCCATGACAAGAAGTAAGATTTGGATTGTGTGACCTTTACATTCATAGCGTTGCTTACACAGCTCATACGAAATCAGTAATTGGGAGGAGCACGTAACTTTGTGTGTGTGTGTGTCTGTATATATGCTGATGTTATCCATATATTTCCCAGGCACACAGCTCCTTGAATCTGAGTGTGCACTTCCAATGACACACTTACTCACTGCCACTCTTCTGTCATGTCTTTGAGAACCTTCTTAAGAAAGCTGTGCTAGCTGATAGGATGGAAGCTGCCCCAACTGTTTTAATAAAACATTGTAGCCAATGCTAAAATGAACCTACCTCAGGGGCACTATGCTGATCACTTCTATTACCTTTATGTACTCACAGAAGTGGTGCCAAAAATTTATGGCAAGATGTCCAGAACTATCCCAATTTGCAAAGGGAAAAGCACTTTTCATTTTTAAAGGTGAAAGACCAGCTAAAACCAAATTCTGAGATGCAGCCATAATCCTCCTGTGGAACTCGAATTTATAATAAAACAAAGCAGCAAAAATTCCTACAGAATCAAAGGAAACCCAAACAGAATGTGAGTGAATGCAAAAGAAAAGCATACATCAACCTGTGGAGCAATATAGATGACTTATTTCCACTTTTTAGTGGTTTAGTACAACTGACACCAACACTCAGCAGTTATAATATACCCTAAGTCATGAAAACAAATCACACACCCTATCTCACCCTGCGGAGTGATATATTTGCTTCTCTTTCCATGCCATACACACACTAACTCCACTGCTGCATGGTCCTTATTATTACGTTTCTCCTGGTAGGACCATTCCAGTCGAGTTATATGTTTCTAGAAATATGGCAATTTGAAGAAGGCAGGGATCAATCTAAAATGGGGTGAAACAGAAGTTTTAGTACAAATGGACATAAAGAATATAATTAAAGCTGTGATTGATAAGAGTTATACCATATTTGTGATTACTAATAAAGTCAAACAAATGAAGGTAAAACAAACAGAAAGGGTTGTAAATACACACGGGAGTCATCACAGTAAATGCCTGTGAGTTTCCACAGACTTCTGATGTCACTAGAAGGGCCTGTCATATGTGCCAGTCTTAGAGAAGTCCTAAACCATGAGCAAAATTGTTTAGAATAAGTCACAGAAAAGAAGACACACTTTAAAAGATGACATTTAAATGACTGTTGGTTAAATGATCACCCTCAATTGTGCCAAGCAAAATTTTGAATTACATCTAATAGTCAGAGCAGTGCAATCTTTTGTGGAAGTAAATTCTCCAAAGAAAGCAAATAAAATCCCAGGACTGGGTGTATATGTAGGGGAGAGCAGAGCAATCCCATGACACAATTTCTGTGTTGTTTGATTCAAAACTCTAACCACAACAAATTTAAATTTAGCATTATGCAGTGTCCCCAAATGTGGGAGCATTGTCATGGCAGTTGGGCATAGAGGTTCAGAGGTGTGAAGCTGGAATTCTCCAGTTCAAGAGAGGCACGGCTGATGCTTCAAAATTATTACCAGGCCCCCCGACCTGTCACAAAATCCTCAGCTGACGTGTGCTATCTGAGTCGTCAGGTATAGTTTAGGCATTGTTCATGGTCGCTGTTTCAGCTGGCTCCTTCACCGTGGCATGTAAGTATTTAAGTAAGATTTTAAAAGCAACCTTAAGCAAGCAAATGAAAACAAACACTCAAATACAACATGACTGCGCTCTCTGCTCTGGCTTCTCCCCACAGCCTCACGTCTGACCACGCGTGTTCTTTCTGCTCCTACCCCCGTGCTGGATCTGGGCTCCTACAGAAAACCTCTGGGAGCTGAGGCTGGTGTCCTGTCCCAGGCACTCCTTCCTGCTGCCCAGGGTCCCTTGCACTGCTGGAAGGCTACCGCTCCGCCTCCCCAACACCTGCTCTTCGCCCCTCTGTTTCACCACGTTTTCCAAGGGAGACGCCACTCGCATCAGTGCTTCCAGGTGCACACGCATCAGCGCTGACCCACACATTTCCTGGCTTGCTTCCATGTGGGCATCCACGGGCATTTCAAAGTCATTTCAAAGCCAATCCACACTCACCATCACTTTGCCAAAGGGGTCTCTGTCCTCCAGGGGTGAGGACCCAGTGAGCAACCGCCACTCAACGAGCAGCCCTGGCTGCGGCATCGAAAGGATGGTGCATCTTTCTGTCACTCGGCCCCCAAAGTCATCCATTTGGCCACTGTGTTCATTCGCCCTCTTAACAAGCGCTGAGATCAGCCTCTCTCTACGCCCATTATGGCTACCATGTTGGTTTAGGGTTAGTCGCTTATTATTTCTGCCTGCACCTTCGCAATTGTCTTTCAGATGCTCTCTCAACTTCTGCTGTGTCCCTCTCTGGCTCCTCATTTGTACCGCATCAGTGACTATTGCAAAGCAAAATATGAATATGTCAGTTTCCTCCTTAATACTCTCCACTATCTACACACTCACTGCCTGTGGGGTAAGAAGCAAAATACCCGGCATGGACTCAGCCCCCAGGACGTCCTGCCCTCGTCCCCACACAATCCCATGAGTTCTACAATCCAGGCTTGCTGATGGGAGAAGATGATCTAAAACCAAGCAAAAAATATCATTTAGGAGTCGGAAGTGGGGCAGAACTCTACTTTTTATTAAAGTAAAGCTATTTGAGGTTTTTAGAACAAAACAAATTTCTCAGATTTAAGTGCCAACCAATTTCTACTTCAAATAATTAAATCTAAGAGATCAACTGATTTACTCAAGCACAAGCAAGCACTAAAAACTCATCACATTTTTCCTCTATGGAAAACTCTGATCTGTTTTATGACATTTCATGTATTTCTTAAAAGCTGTAACTCAAGATGAAAAAAACAAAACATAAACAAGAAAGAAAGGACTGAGTATATTTACCCAACGTGCTTCTCACAAGTAGGAAAAAGTCAACAGAAGATTTGTGCCACGTTCTCTTAATTAACAAAAGAAAGATGTGTGAGAGACAAAAGATGTCATCTTGTTTTTACAGACATTCTTAACCTAAAGCCAAAACGTGCACTGGCGCTACCAAGCGGCCGCGTCTTATTCCACTCAAGGGCTCTGATGTCTACAAGGCATGCTGATAGGGACGCTTGCTCATATACACGCTGCATCCCCACTGCCTGCTCGTTCTCAGGTTTTCTTTCTCTTCTTCCCCTTCTTTCTTTCAGAATGTTTTTTTTTAACAGTCCCTAGAGGGGCAATATTTCAGAATACATTGAAACAAAGGATCCAAATCCAAAATGAAATAACTAATATCTTGGCATTCTCATTGAACTCATGACAGGTGGTAAAACTGCTATACACCTCAAAGGTATCCTGTTCTATTATTTTCTCTCAACTCCACAACTGAGTTTGTGAAATTCAACCACACAACCAGAAGGGTGTGTCTAATGTTCTTCCAACTGTTGTTCTAGATAATCCTGGTGATTACAGAGTTTTCCTAACAAGCTTATGTTGTATGATCCTCTACTGCCGGGAGATATAGATAGTTACACTGTGAAGTGTTTTGTTGTGTGATAATAGCTCTAGTGTCTGAGGAATAACTTATTATGCAAGAGATTATTGCCCCAAAAAATATTTTCTATTTTTTTCATCTCTAAGGTCTTTCTTTCTACCACAATATATACAGATATATCTAACTACCACCCAAGGGACTGTCCATAGTAATTCCTTGTAGAAAGACCATCCCCAAAGATAGCGCTGGTCCTTCTATAATGACTGGATGTGGGATTCAGAGCCAGCAGGTTAAATAAACATGTTTATCTAGATTCTACTTTAAGAGATAGCAAAGGGAATGTATGGTCACTTTGTGTTCAAAACGGCTCTTCTAATTAATCTGTGATCTCAATGCCTATTTCAGCTACATCAACAAACAAAACAACTTAAAACTTGTGTGATAAAACAAATTACCTGAGACTTTTCTCCCTTTTAAACGCATATGAACCAATTTGTAATTTTTAATACTATGGAATCTACTTGTTTTTAGGTCTACAGATTTTTTTTACACTTAAATGAGTTTTGTCAGATGAAAATTAATTTACCAACAGTAACTAAAGGCCTGACATAAATACTGTGCTGTATCAGCACATAGGCCTAAACAAAAATTCTTAAAAGTCTGTATAGTTGGGTGTCTTAGGGCAGACAAGAAAACTTAAATATGTTACAGATAAAAATAACATTAGATATATACATTACAGAAAATACAAAACCAAATTAAACTAGAACAGTTAAAACTATTGAGAATTTTTTTTTTTTAATTCACTAATGAAACAGAAAATTAGGAGATATTTGTTAGGACAGAATTTAACTTCTACTGAAACAGAAATGCTAGGAATAAAAAAAATACATTTACATACAGTCTGACTTTTATAATTAGGACAGAAAAACCTGAAAATACAATTATACTCCTTGTTAGGGAACCCCTCAAAAGATGCCATGGAAACTTACCAGAAACATCTACTTCACAAGAAAGAACAGTACACCTCCAGAAAGTACCACCTTGACACCTGCTAGGAGAATCTTCCTAACCAACATTTACGCTGCCAACAACCACATTCGGTTCCACAAGCCAGCCAGGAACTGACATCTACCTGTGACTCATTGAGCTGTGTGAAGGTAGCGAGCAGGAAGGGCCTTCCGCCAGGATGGGCACTGCGCACACAGTACAGGAGACGCATCTAGCTTCCGAAGACACTGACCACGAACCGAGGAGCGCCTTGGAATCATTATCCCAAAAGAAGTCTGCAAAGTGACAGACTTTGAGGCTTTCAGCCGAGGACATCTGTTTCCTCATTCCAGTAATCAGAGGAGCAGTACTCTTATTTTAGGATAGAATAGATCGAACCCAGGTCTCCCACATTGCAGGCGATTCTTTACCAGCTAAGCCACCAGGGAAGCCCAGTAAATATAAAGAGAAAACAGACGTGATACAAATGAAATAGTACTGACTGGTATGTTTTATTTGTTTGTTTTTGGTGAGAATATTTAAGTTCTACTCTCTTCACTAATTCCAAGTATTCAAAATACTTTATCACTGATGCATTAGCTCTTCAGACCTGATTCATGTGATAACTGAAAGTTTATGCCCTTTTACCCACGTCTCCCTACTTTGCTCACTACTTTTCTGCTATTTTTTTGACTTTTTCTTTTTTTTTTTAAGATTCCACACATTAAGTGATATCATGCAATACTAGTCTTTCTTGTCTGGTTTATTCCACTGACAAAAATAGTTTTCAATTTGAATTTTGTTCTGATATAACTAGGCTTTTGACATCGGTCAAATTGCTTCAACTATAAATTATATCTATTATGAATACCAGATATTTTCATTCAATTATTTTTATGTAATATCATTATTCTTTAAGAACTTCAATGTCACCCAAAAGAAACAAATGCTACCTCTGATTCTTCAGGAAAAGAAATAAGTGCTGTTCATTTTGGTACGTATAATTCCCCTTCTCTCTTGGTATAAATGCTGTTCTGCTACAAAGATAAAAACCTATTTTTTCTCCTTGGTATTATTATTCGGGGCAAACCCAAGTTTGACCCATCTACTGCTTCTCTTGCTGCTGCCTATGAACCTGCACAGGAAGCCAAAGGAGAACTGGAACCCTTGGGGAGTCCCCACAGGGAGGTGGTGATCCCTGCAGAGTAAGTCTTCCAGCCAGGATGCTACAAAGGGCAGAACACAACAATGATCCATCGTGCATGAGGCCTTAGCGCCTTCATACTTAGTGAAACATAATACACGTGAAATGTTAAAAGGTTTTTTTTGACAAAAATTTTCTAGAACACACACACGTATTTCAAATGGTTGTGACAGATACTAAATTCTACCCAGTCCAGTCACATGTGTAAAAACAGCAAATTTTATCATAAGAAACATTAAACAAAGTATTTAGAAGAGTAATAAAAGAGATGTTAGGGGATATCACAGAAAGCACATTTCTTGTTGAGACTCCACTACTTGGGTCAAAGGTTACATTAAACATTCTTAGCCTGCTCTCATCCAAAAGAAATGAAAACTTTTCTTGAGATCAAAACCTAATGTATTAATGATGCTATGGAAGTACATCAGCCAAGGGTAAGTAAGCCATCAAGTAAGGAAACGAATCAAAGTGTATGTCCAAGTTTAGCAAAGAAAGAGGGGTAAATTGTTAATATGGGGCAGGAATTATAAATTTTATTCCTCAGCTCTATGATATGTCATATTTCTAACTGAAATTATAATTTCAAATAATAATAAAAATAATGAATAAAATACAAAAGTAGAACAGTAAAAAGCTTTTTACAGTGTGTAACACTGCAAGTATTAAGGCATACAGTTGAGAAAAAATCTGTCTTAGGAAACAATGAACGTGTTCCAAGATCAATAACAGAGACGTAGTAAGTAAATGATCAAACTGGTGGAGTCTGGCCTCAACTTGGTTTTCTTTAATTTACTAAATGACATTCAAAGTATAATATAAGATTATCCTTCATATTTTTAGTACCGCAGATAATATTTTGTGTTACATTTTATGACTTATCAGTGGTTTATGCATTTATGGTTAATATGTATTTACTGTATTTTCTCCATAAATCTTAAAAAATGGAAGCCAATGAGAAGGTGAGTTTCATGTAAAATAAAAGCCCAATTATGGCCAACACAGTGCAAGTCATCTAATCTCATGTGAAGCCAGCATCATCAGTGAAACAGAGTGTAGCTCAATATTAATAAACTCCATGGGGAAATAAGGATTTACATTATTAGAAAGGGTACTTAGTACAACATATTAGAATTTTTCTATTTCTCTCATTAATATAGAAGTGACAGTTAATATATAACAAAAAACAAAAATATAGAAAAATGTTAGGTTGTTTCCAAGTTAATGTATAAAAAAATCTAAAGAATTTCCTGTATAAATAATATGGTAGAACAATGCTATGAGTCTAAATTTACCCTTCAAAATTTTAATGAATACTAATTAATGGTTCAAAAGTTTTGAAGCAATGATGGAATATACTGATCTGTAATGGATTAGAATTTTGGATATTTCAGACAGTAAAAGCTTAAGAAAAGGGTACATGTTTATATCTAAACAGAATGAGATGTCATTGCCTAAATTAATAATGCAAACTTGAAAAATAGCCCCAGGTTCAAAAGACCAATTATAAAATTCTTTTGTAAACAAATCTATATTCAAATTTTTCATGAATAATTATAACTACTAGTATTTCTCCACTAATGTTCAATTTATAAAATGAAAAAATATATTTTCTAATGAAATTTAAATAATACTTTCATTTCTAATGATGGCAACTTACCTGCAAATAAGCACTAATAATGACAATGATAGAAATACTCTATAGGAATAACTTTTATCTATTTATACTAAGCAGAAAAAAATCAAAACATAAAAAAGTATTTAAATATTTCAAGCAACAAAATATTATGAAAGGTCAGTGATAAGACAAATATGACCATATCTTCTCAGGAAATATGTGATCATCTTATATATATTTTTATTCTATAGAAATCACACATACTCCAATTTATTTACCTTGTGAAAGAAGATACGTTCTTTGTTGTTGTGAGGTAGACCTGGTAAGCAGTTTGTTCTTCCTATGCTGTGTAGTTAAAACAGTCTTCATGAAGTTAACCATATGCTCATTTAGAAATCTTATTTTCATCAGTAAGAAAACAAAAAGATCTGCTGAAAAGCCTAGATTTCATTCACAGTCCCAAACTTTAAGAGTATTCACATATTTGGAAGTTTTTTCTTTTACTCCTGGTCAAGTTAACTGGTCTTTGTCTATTTAGTGAAAGTAAATCTCACCATGTATACACAGAAGATAAAACTGTGATATGAACAGAAACTGTTGAAATTATTTACTTTCAATAACATTCAATTTAAAAGGTTTAAATGAAGACAAAATCACCATTTTATCAAGCACTTACAGCATTTCGAAGGAAATTTGAGAGTGATCACTAGATATAAATGCCCTGAGTATTAATTCACAGGACAGTAACAACAGTCTTAGAATACACCAGCTCCTCTTCTCGCCGGGCTCAAAGAGGTATGGAAAGAATGGGATCCAGTCGGCTCAAACGCACTGCTCAGTGGAAGTGATGCTGTTTCAAGGAGGTAACTCAAGTAGGGGGACAAGTAGTACAGCCTCAGCCTTGGCAAAAGTATAACATGACTTCACACCAAGAAAGCCTAACATACTTAGAAATATGTTTCTGCATACAGAGACGCAACCAAAACACAGTACCAATCAGCAAAACAAAATTCACACCCCCATCTGGGTACTAACAGCCTGAAATCATACTTCTACAAATTTCCTCCAAAAAAATCACATACTATGCACAAAGATTTAGGTTAAAGTACTTTTGGAGCAAAAATCATAAAATTGCATAACTGTCTAAAAATTTAATAAAGTTATTATTGTTATCAATCTAACTTGAGGCCATGCAAGTATTGAAATTATATTGAAGGAAAGATGAAGGAAAGAGCAGTTTTAAGACCAGGTCTTTTGAAAGTTTAAGGTATTTCAGCCATTACCTAATGATTGGCTTTTTTTTAACTTGAAACACTGTTAAAAAAAAAAAAATCCATCATGGCAAGTATTATAAATAAATTTGAACACACTAACAACCTTCAGGGCACTGAAACTCTTGCATTACCTCACTGAACAGTACCTTGAAATGGTCAGATTGAGTAAAGCCTACAGCCAACTGAAGTCCCAACCTGAGATAAGAGTGAAAACAAGGGCTCTGGATAAGTGACCTCAGTCTGTTCCTACCATACATCAGCAGTGCTTCTGTAAACTGGTACTCAAACCACGTGTCTTTCACAACTGAGTAAGAGGCTTAACGACCTCAGTGAGCCCTGAGCCTCGTGGAGCCCAGGTTCCTGACTACCCAGCCCTGCTGAGTGCTCTCTCCAAAGTCATAAACAGGACACGGAGGTTAATGCAACAGCAACTGTAAGCAATAACTTCTCCCACTGGAAAACTTTCTGCTTATCAAGAGTCTTCTACGATATTTGTCAGTGCTATAGTAAGTGACTACTACAGAGTGCAGCTCCGAAATCTGTAACGGGTAGATACCGTTTTTATCTATTTTATATATGGGGTCTGTGTAAGATTGTGTCTAAAGTAACAGTTCTGCAACTTAAAAATTATAGTTTGAAACCACGGTTATACAGGATAAATGAAATAAGGTGGTTATACAATTTAAGTGTGAAAATTAAAATTGATCATGAAACAAACAACTAAAAAAAATAAAGATTCAAAATTTAGGCATAAAGTACAGACTGAAAGAATACAATCCTAACAGCTAAAAGTCATAATCACCAACTCAATGGACATGAGTTTGACAAACTCTGGGAGATAGTGAAGGACAGGAAAGCCTGGCGTGCTACAGTGCACGGGGATGCAAAGAGTGGGACACAACTTAGAGACTGAACAAGAGTTATAAATAAGGGAAATTTTATATAAATTTGTAATTGCTTCCATGTTTTGCAGGAAAGGCAACTACAACATAACCTCTTTAATAAAATAAAATAGCATTTAATACAGTGTGCTTTTTAAAGAATTCATATTATCAGAGTCTTAGAATTTCTATGCCCATCTCTAATTGGATCACCATTTTACCAAATTTCAAAGATATTACCAGTTTAGTGTTAGGCAAAAAACAGAACTGACAAAACGGTGAAGGAATGAATAACTGGTGATTGAAATATATCTGTAATATCTCTGTACTATTAGATGACCTTTGACATAAAACTTAATGCAAAAAGAACAACAACAAAAAAAAACTTAATGCAATAATGAGGCTAATAATAGGGATTGTGGCAATATATTTACTGAATGCACAGGCTACATCTGCAGGAATAACAAAAATCTATGTTTTTACAAAGTCTGCAGGTTAAGGTGGAGATTCTAATACGTCACAGGGCAGGCTGCACTTAAGAACTGCCCTCAATGCTTCCACATCTCCATGCACAATGGGTGCATGAGACCTTCAGCCCCACATCTGGCTGATGGAGGCCCTAGGAAAAGGGCTCTTGGCTGAGTGCACACCCCGTGGTGTCTCACAGGCCACAGTGAGCTCAGAGCACACTCATGGGCTCCCTGCATAGTGTGATCCAGTCTCAACCCACATGCCCATTGCACTATCACGCCCTGGCTACACGGAGCTTGTCAGAGAGTAAAAGGGTCACCCCCGACTCCCACCTCTGTGCACCTGTGCCCTGCAGCCTCCGTGAAGTCACTCTGCAACCTGGCAGAGGACAGCCACTGGGGCCTCCGCGAGTGGATGGAGCACTCAACACCACCAACATGCTCTCAGAATGGGAACGCCACACTGTGCTGAACAATCCGCATCCGTGTAGAACACTCGTGTGTCTGAAAGTTACATCTTCTAAGCCATGCCTGAAAGACTCTCTACTCTAGCAGGACTGAGCTTGCTCCTTCTCTATGCACTCCCCTGGCCTTTTTAAGCGACACCAAACTCTACAAGTATTTACAAAACATTACAAGACGCCCATTATTCTACAATATCCTTAAAGGCAGAAAACATCTCTTACATTATCTTCACTGTCTAAATGAGTGCCTCACTTAGAGTAGCTGAGATGCCATGGGTGTTGAATAATTGATTACTTGGATGGTTCCTTACTTTGAGCAAAGAAAGAAAATCACTTGAATGTCAGGTGCACCAATGGATTAGAAAACCAAAATGTAAGATTACAAAAAATGTAAAGAGAACTTCACACTTTTAAAGAGTCACCAAAATTAGGTGGTGTAATAAACTCCAACAAAGGTCCGTCTAGTCAAGGCTATGGTTTTTCCTGTGGTCATGTATGGATGTGAGAGTTGGACTGTGAAGAAAGCTGAGTGAGCGACTGAACTGAACTGAACTGAACTGAATAAACTCCCAACCTAATATGCGAATCATGTTTAAATCGTTGTAATTCATGCTCACCAAAAAAAAAAATTAATTGATGGTGAATTTATAGGATTTTCACCCACCATGATGACCCACTTGATTACGCCTGCTTCACAACGAGTCATTACCTGTAATCGCACCAGGGGCATCTGTAGGGCTTCTCTCCTGTGTGTACCCGCTTGTGCCGTGTCAGGTGAGACTGGGTCGTGGAAGCAAAGTTACACTCGTCACATTTGAAAGGTTTTTCTCCTGTAATAAACCAAGAAGGGTTGTACATTCCAATTACAAAAATTGGAAATGAAGAGCTTAATCTGTTATTAACAATTAAAAAGACATTTTTTCTATGAAATTTTAAGATCACACATATGTAGGATTTTTGAACATTTATTCAAATGTAGAGTGAGAACCATTACTTTTTATTTCTCTATTAGAACAGAAGCAAGATACTGATCATGTACTCAAACATAACTTACACAAACCATAATCTAAATTGCCTAATCTAAACAGAAACACAAAACAAAGCACTCATCCATATAAAAATATAAATACCTGGTTTCACACTGGAATTTTGAATCCTTTAACACACTATGTTAGATTAGAACCATTACAAAACTTTCAGTGAGCTTAAAACCACAGAAAAATATCTAACAAAAATATACTTTGAATACACAGTGTAAAACTTAACTAAAATCTTGAAATTAAATAAGAAGAAGAAATAATAAGAAGAAAAAACAAAAACCAAGCTACAAATTGACACCAATTTAAAAACTTTTAGAAGTAAAGAGAAATTACAATTCACTAAGTTGAGTAAAAGGTAGAGAGGCCTCAAAGAAACATTTGACATAATATTTAACAGCATAAACTTCACCTTCCCTGTACAGACACACCAGTGTGTGTGTGCTAAGTCATTCAGTCACGTCCTCATGGACTGCAGCCCTCTAGGTTCTTCTGTCAATGGGATTTCCCAGACAAGAATACTGGAGTGGGTTTCCATTTCCTCCTCCTCCAGGGGATCAACCCAGGGATCGAACCCTTGTCTCCTGGGTCTCATGCATTGGCAGGTGGATTCTTAACCACTGAGCAGCCACAGAAGCCCTTAGACACACCAGCTTCATCTGCAGACACAGTTCAGCCCCGGGGTGGTTCAAAGGCCTGCTCAGGACTCATGCCTCTCTGATTGATACCTTTTTCTCCGCACACACAAACTCAAAGAAGTCAGGTCTGATCAGTTTTTATAATTTCACTAGCTATACTGGCTGGTGAGTACCTGAGATGGGGTGATTTCATCTTCATTAGTGTAAATTTAAACTTAAAAACTGATACTGAATTCACTTGTTTAAAAAATGTTTTAAGTCTTGAACAGCTTGGGAAAGAGAATCTACTTTTCGATACGTGAATTTTATCATAACTCAAACAGAGATTCTGAAAGAGATGGGAATACCAGACCACCTGACCTGCCTCTTGAGAAACCTATATGCAGGTTAGGAAGCAACAGTTAGAACTGGACATGGAACAGCAGACTGGTTCCAAATAGGAAAAGGAGTACGTCAAGGCTGTATATTGTCACCCTGCTTATTTAACTTCTATGCAGAGTACATCATGAGAAATGCTGGGCTGGAAGAAGCACAAGCTGGAATCAAGATTGACGGGAGAAATATCAATAACCTCAGATATGCAGATGACACCACCCTTATGGCAGAAAGTGAAGAGGAACTAAAAAGCCTCTTGATGAAAGTGAAAGAGGAGAGTGAAAAAGCTGGCTTAAAGCTCATCATTCAGAAAACAAAGATCATGGCATCTTGTCCCATCACTTCATGGGAAACAGATGGGAAAACAGTGGAAACAGTGTCAGACTTTATTTTTCTGGGCTCCAAAAACACTGCAGATGGTGACTGCAGCCATGAAATTAAAAGATGCTTACTCCTTGGAAGAAAAGTTATGACAAACCTAGATAGCATATTGAAAAGCCAGAGACATTACTTTGCCAACAAAGGTCCGTCTAGTCAAGGCTATGGTTTTTCCAGTAGTCATGTATGGATGTGAGAGTTGGACTGCGAAGAAAGCTGAGCACCGAAGAATTGATGCTTTTGAACTGCGGTGTTGGAGAAGACTCTTGACAGTCCCTTGGACTGCAAGGAGATCCAGCCAGTCCATTTTGAAGGAGATCAGCCCTGGGATTTCTTGGGAAGGAATGACGCTAAAGCTGAAACTCCAGTACTTTGGCTACCTCATGTGAAGAGTTGACTCATTGGAAAAGACTCTGATGCTGGGAGGGATTGGGGGCAGGAGGAGAAGGGGATGACAGAGGATGAGATGGCTGGATGGCATCACTGACTCGATGGACATTGAGTCTGAGTGAACTCCGGGAGTTGGTGATGGACAGGGAGGCCTGGCGTGCTGCAATTCATGGGGTCACAAAGAGTCGGACACGACTGAGCGACTGAACTGAACTGTACTGAAATAGAGATAATGAATTTTAGACAAAATATTGGCCTCAGTCTTGAAATGTGCTGCTGCTGCTGCTAAGTCACTTCAGTCGTGTCCGACTCTGTGTGACCCCATAGACGGCAGCCCACCAGGCTCCGCCGTCCCTGGAATTCTCCAGGCAAGAACATTGGAGTGGGTTGCCATTTCCTTCTCCAATGCATGAAGTGAAAAGTGAAGTCGCTCAGTCGTGTCCGACTCTTCGCGACCCCATGGACTGCAGCCTACCAAGCTCCTCCGTCCATGGGATTTTCCAGGCAAGAGTACTGGAGTGGGGTGCCATCGCCTTCTCTGATTGAAATGTGCTAGAAGTGCAAAATACACATAAAATTTCAAACTTCTGGGGGGTGGGGGGGGTAGTGGCACAGGGGAGATAAAATAGGTAAGAACATTATATTGACTTCATGTTGAAGTGATAATTATTTGCATATATTTGTTGGATTATCTATTTATAAAATATAATTTCACCTATTATTTTTCCCTAGGCAACTTAAAAGATGTGTGACGCTCACATTACATACAAACTAGAGGAACCTCACCACCTCTTCCCCAAAATCACAGTTGTAATATTCACAAATGCTCTTATCAATTGACGTTTTTCCTAAGAAACTTTACACATAGGATGGATTAATTTTATATATGTTCAATACTTCACTTATTTCTCATGTTTTCATTAATAGTTTTGTAAGTATACCAGCATATAGAAAATAAGCGATGAAAGAGCTTGGTTTACAATTACTCTGCATCTATTCAGCCAGCCAACAGCTCTACATCTGCTTGAAAATCAGAGTGTTTAGAAATACAGCCTACATTCTCCTGTTTGTATGTCCCTGTTCATGGCTATGGAATATTTAGTGAATGCATACATTCTTCATCTGACGGTGTTTCGTCTGTCACTGCAGCCCAGGGCAGTAGTTAGAAGAGACAAAAGGACTTCAATCCCAATTCAGGTTTTTTCATATTTCACTCCCTACCTGGTAACCCCTGAGCAAGACCAGGAGGATAAGACACCAAACACAGAGACAATAGTGAGGATAAAAGTAGTTAAGACATAGGTCAGATACTTGGCAGGGTGGCCAATAACCAGTGCTTTCATCGTTATTGGGTTTCTCTGGTGGCTCAGACAGTAAAGAATCTGCTCACAGTGCAGGAGACCCAGGTTTGATCCCTCAGTTGGGAAGATCCTGTGGAGAAGGAAATGGCAATCCACAGCAGCAATCTTGCCTGGAGAATTCCATGGACAGAAGAGCCTGGTGGGCTACAATCCAAGGGGTCACAAAGAGTCAGACACAATTGAGCAACTAACACTACACTTCTAGGTCTGTCATAGCTTTCTTTCTAAGGAGCAAACATCTCAATTTCAAGGCTGCAGTCACTGTCTGCAGTGATTTTGGAGCACAAGAAAATAAAATCTGTCACTGTTTCCACTTTTTCCTCATCTATTTGCCATGAAGTGATGGGACAAGATGCCATGATTTTAGTTTTTTGGAAGTTGAGTTTTAAGCCAACTTTTTCACTCTCCTCTTTCATCCTTATCAAGAGGCTCTTCAGTTTCTCTTCACTTTTTACCATTAGGGTGATGTCATCTGCATATCTGAGGTTGTGGATATTTTTCCTGGCAATCTTGATTTCAGCTTGTGATTTTTCCAGCCCAGCATTTTTCATGATGTATTTTGCATATAAGGTAAATAAACAGAGTGACAATGTACAGCCTTGTCATACTCCCATTGCAACTTTGAAACACTCCCTTATTCCATGTCTAGTTCTAACAGTTGCTTCTTGACCTGATATAGATTTCTCAGGCGATAGGTAAGGTGGTCTGGTAGTCCCATCTCTTTTAAGAATTTTCCACAATTTGTTGAGATCCACACAGTCAAATTTCTGCATAGTTAATGAAGCAGAAGTAGATATTTTTCTTAACTGTAATAATTTGAAGTTTGTATGAAAGTGGCATTATACTGCAATAAACTATAAACTGTCTCTTTACCTTTAACTTTACAACAAAACAAATTAAACTATGTATTAGAAACCTTGAATGATCTATAAGCTGACAGAGAAAAAATATAATAATCTCAAAATAAACTACATAAAATACCAAGCTTCAGCCACTAAAAGAAGGAAAACTAGAGCATGTCTGGGCTCTTGACAGGAGAAGAACTCTGTGTCTATTTACACAGACTACAGTTTGCTCAATCTATATGTAACAGTTAATCTGTAACTCACTGATTCTATTACATGTTCAATACTATTATTGGAATATGCCCATCAGCATCTTTTTCTTATCCAGAAATAATCATTTCTTCTGGAAATTTCAGGTAATTTCTTCAAGAAAATATACTTCAGAAATATAGAAGTTAGTGTCAATATACAGCTAAATAAATAAGTAAATCAAACTCAATTTCCAGATTGTAAAATTTAAAGAAAATTGTACAAATTTTAAACAAGCATTTCCATTTGGTAATATCTGTGAATTGCATGAAATGAGACAGGTGCACTGATTAACGAAAAGTTTCTGATGGACTTGTCAAACTGATTAGGTGCACCCGTAACCATCCCTCTGCATTCTCTGTCCTTCTACAGCCAGAAGGATCAATAAACCTATGTGTGAGATATTAACTACCTGAATGATGCTATCTGTGAGTCCACAGGGCTCCCTGCACATGTCCTGCTGGTGTAACTTCCTTTCTGCCTGGTTCCCTAAGAGTTCACGGTAGTTTAGATACTGTCACTTTTCCTCCTTTCCTGGACAAGCAGTAATCCTGGGCATGATAACCACCAAGGAACAGTCTGCATCTGAGGCTCCGGAGGCAGAGAGTAAAAGCACAGCGGCACCAGAGCGGCTGCGGACGGACAGCGGTGCCCCTTCGTGCCACCCGTCTGTCGGACAGGCCGGCCCTTCCCCTGGAAGTTCGCCCTGCATTCCTTTGGGCAGGCTGGTGGTTATTAAGCCGGCAAGACTCTTCAACTACACGTGAGGATCTGCTCCTGTGCCCTTGAATCAAGGGCCTCTGACAGGTGATAAAAGTAAATCTCGGAATGGAAGATGTTTTGTGTCGGCCCCTGGACAGCCTGTATTGCAGCGGGAGTTACTTACGCCATTGGGAACGCTTTTGATGCCTACCCCTTTCCAAGCCGATTGTAATTTGGGTGGGTACTCTGTGCTAAAAAGGTAAACCATGTCAAGGAGGACCACATCAGAAAACCACAGATTTCAAATGAACCATACAAGTCTGGCCTTGGAAAAGAGAAAAAAAAGTTGTGTGTTGCTTACATATTATAAATCCAGCGTAAAAGCTGAGGGCCTAGACTGAGTTGTAGTAAGCTGTCTGGCTGAAGCAAAGAGTCTTAAGAACTGACTTTGGTATTAAAGAATCATGTTTGATTTGTGCCACAGAGGCAGATAAATGCCAAAAAGACAGATGCCTCTGTCTGCGAGACATTGTCCTATATGGTATAAAGTTAATAGCAAAGTAATAAGGAGCCTCTGGACCTGACATAAAATATAAAGTTGTGCCTGCTCGATGCAGGTTCATGATCGATCACCTGTAAATGCCTGTGATCACAGCCTCACCAGCCCCCCTGCGGGGAAAGAGGCAGTGCAGCCATGCTGGTAACGGGCGCACAGGGGGTCCACGACCCCCAGGGCCATGCCAGGGCGAGACCATCGGCACAGCAACAACTTAGGCATCAAAAAATTCAAAACATTAAGAATCAGAAAACCCCACATGAACACACTGTACCATAAACATTCTCGACTTCTCCCAAATAGTAGCCAAGGGTGATTGCTATCCATTGGGATCTTCGCCATCTCTTAAACTGAATCTCTAAATCGCTGGGTTCAAAAAAATGTGATCATACCTCGCGACTGTAAACTTAAACCAGAATTTTCTGTTTACAAAGGCTGAGTGTTCACCATTATGTTAACATTGGACATTTTTCAACTCAATAATATTCCTTATCCCATATAGAAATTTGAAACATACAAACTTACTATTTAAAAGGAATGGCTAGCATTAATTTTCATTGATCTTATAGATAGCATAATGGGCATTAAAGTGCCTATAGCTAACTGTTATATATAACATAACAAGAATCAAAACGAACCATAAACTACGTATTTCATGTATCTTAATTTTATGCCATTTTGAGCATAACTACCAAACTCCACCATTCTCACAGTACCCAGTAAAAATCTAATGCTAAGTTAATTCTATTACTGTATGATTTATCATCTAAACTAGAACACTTGTGAGAGTAAAAAGTGGTTTGACTAATAGTTATGAGGGACATCACCAAAACCCAGCACTGTCCCAGGCACATATAATTCAGAAGTTACTTGTAAGATGTATTACAGCATACCAGTAGGTAATCAACTTTAATAAATGTTTACAACTCCTCATCATTATGTGTTCTTAACCAAAAGCATTTACTTTATTTTGTTGAGTCACTGAAAATAATTATGCAGGGGAAAAAAATGATTCTCTTCAATGTCCTTATCTATTTAAGTTGCCTCTTCACTGCTTTCCATTCTTAATCGCAAAAATATCTGAAAAAGGACAGACCTACAACCACATGTGCTTGTTCCAACTGGCAGAGGGACTGCTGGCTACAAGGTCAGGTAGTTAGGGAGGCTGAGACACAGGTGGGAAGGCAGGGCTCTAGGTGAGCAGGTGAGAAGCACCTAAGAGGTAGGGTGAGCAGGAACACAGACAGGAGAGACTGACTGAGAGGAGGCAAGCGAGAGAGGAAGGCGGATGCCCCGGCCTCACACAGCCCCCAAGGCAGGGTCCTGACCACAGAGAAGCATCCGGGGTACCCTCAGACACTCTTTTCCCTCCTGTTTAACCTGAATTGACAGAGGACACCTGATCCCCCAAACGTGCAGTAGGCCTACTTCACAGATATATAAAGGCAGATGAATTAAAATCTTATTCAAACAGAATTTTCAGTAGACCCTCAAGTACACAGATTTACAAAAATTGGGAACACAGGCCACGGAGAGCCAGGAATGAACGCTGGGCCCGCAGGCCACGGGGCGGGGCAGCCACACTGACCTGTGTGCTGCCGGCGATGCTTGGTGAGGGCGTGCCGGGTCCCGCCCGCAAAGCCACAGAGGTCACACAGGAACGACTTCTCGCCTGTTGCAACAATAAACAGATGAGGGACTGCGGAGGTCACAGATCATTAAAACATATCTATCAAGGCTTTCAGGGTTACTAATTCCTCCAATCAAATGTTTCCATGTAAATATGTCAAATGGGAATGAAATTACCACTGCGGTTTATTGACTGTGATAAAATCTGAAAAGCACCACTGAACATAATTACATACTTGTCAGACCCATAAAAATTAGCTTTATTATCAATGGAATGGTTTTGTACAACTTCATTTCTGGTAGATGTCTTCCAGATGGGGCTGCTTTATGCACTTGAACAGTTTTTATGCATATCCTGATTTTTTACAATTCCCATACATCTGGCCTTTCTGGGCTGACTAAAGATTGCTTGGAATGGTTAATATACAGTATACATGATTCCGCTTAAATAAAACATATTGAATTTTCTAACAACTGAAGGAGATTGAATTGGTTTTACCTGATCCTGAGTCTTCTTTAATAACTTCCTGCTTAACAATATGAATTAAATGATTTCTCCAAACATACTGAAGATCCCAAGGAACAGTAAAATCTACATTACTCAATACCAATGGCAGTTCAGTGCCATTATGTTTCTCGAAGTTTCGTGGCATAAAAAGAAAAGGAAGTCTGGGATTGCTAAAGAAATTGTATTAAAACTCCTATCATGATAACTCTTGACTGGAAAACTATTCAACAATTAGAGACACATTTGGTGGACTTCAAATTAGTTAAAAATGTATACAAACTCATTTATAAACCATTTTACACAAGCTAACATTCTGCCCTGCAGTTTATAAACGCAACCTCTCTCTTTCTCTTCTACAGCATATTTGAGCAATAAGTGCTGGCACCTAGGCAGTCCAGCCCAGAAGGCTCACAAAGAGAAAAGGAGAAGAAAAATGATGACCTTGGAAAGAGAGGGTCAGTGAAATTAGAAAATACATTTTGCAAATAAAACAAATCATTTCATCTACTTTACTCATTCGGATATTTAATGCAACAAGTCTTTCAGGGTTTGTGCCCGTGTCAGCCTGCTTTGTTCTAAAGCATTTAGGTGTATCACAACAGAAATCTAGCTAAGGTGTTTTGGAAATGGTAATTGCCTTTTGAAGGTCAGAAAAAATAGTAAATACAGGAAGGCAGAGTAACTTCCGTAATCAAAAAGAGATTTCCCTTTACCTAAGAGCAATGCTAGCTTCTCTAAATAAACATGTATTAATAGAGTTTTAACCAAATAATGTTTAATCTTATTTCCCAATGGTAAGATCTTATTTCCCAATCTTCTACCAAGATCACACCAAAAAAGATGTGTTTAAACACATTGTTACCGTTTATACATTAAAGCTGAATTTAAGCCCTTTCCCTATCTTTACTTCCCTATTTTGAGGTTAAGTTTATTTCTTGGCATCATGATATCAATATAGAAAAAAAGAATAGAGAAGATGGGCTGTGAAGAATAAGGTTTAATTACAATCATTCAATTAATTATTTAATCAATTTGAAATATAAATCTTTCTAACTAGCTATATTATCAATTAAATAACACTGAAAGTAGACTTTTTTTTTTAATCCCAAAAGATAATTTGCTCGTTAATATTAACATACTACTCTTCATTGAGGCAAAATTGTTCTCTACAATGTATTCATCACCACAGCTTTGTGGGCATTAACCCTTTGTGAGCGTGCAGAAATGTGTGCACTGCGGTCCACACACGCACATGCAAGATCAGCACGTCTGGTGGTGTGTGGCTGAGAAAAGGCTAGTGCTGCACAACCCAGCCAGAAAATCCCTAACGAGGAAAGAGCACCCTTATTATTTCTTGATTTGAGAAGACAATGCTTCCTCTCTCTCGT